>NC_046157.1:40398648-40429794 GCF_011064425.1 Rattus rattus | reverse complement strand
GGTGTTTCTTTTTAAATAAGTCCCAACAACCTGAAATTATGGAGGGTGATAATCAGTAAGCATTTTAAGTGTGTCTTGGTATGGCACAGTCAGTAGTGACCCCTAAGAGTAGGATAAAGGAAGAACAGGGCTTTAGAGTCAGGTGGTCCTGGGCTTTAACACTGATAACTCTATCTTCAAGCTACCTAAGTATGGAAGGATGATGATTTAAACAATTCTCAGCGGCAATTCACTTGTCGGCTAGTAGTATTGTCCTCAGAGGAATACTGTAAGAACAAACTAGCAGACACAATACAATTAGTATATATTTGTAAAATGAAAGTTTTTGGTGATATTATCTGCTTTGGTGATGACTTTCATTCTTATTTTCCTGTTAAACAGTAATAGCTTTTGTCTCTTGGTCAGGCTTCTTGGAACAATCCAAGCATCTTATGCATTAAGCAAAAATGTTGTAAGGTTTCTGATTTGGTGTGGCATTGGGTAAAATGGAAAGAGTATAACAAGGGAGAAACAGAGAAATGTTGTATTGAAAGAAGGCCTTCCTACAATCCCCCTAGGCTGACATTGACTGGCTGTGAGCTTCTGTTTACCGTGGTCAAAGCTCCATTACAACTAACTGTAAATTGTCTTCCTTAACTGCAACTTTAGTATTTTAATTCCACTATTGAGACTATGATAGGAGATGCTTAGAGTCAGATTAGAAGACTGGTGTTCCCTTCCTGGGTTAGTCATTAGCAAGCTGTCCTAGCCTGGGTATATAGTACAGTCCCTTTGTGTGTTGTTTCTCTCACCTGTAAGAGGAGGAGGGGATAGATGCTGTCTTAGAGTTGATGGGCCGTGTACTGCCTTGTGTAGACCTGTTAGTGGTATTGTTATACGATGGGTTATGAGTCAAGTTCCCCTCTTCCACCTTTTGTTCTAAGTACTAATCTGATTTAGTGAATGTGATTTCAGAGTGTAATCTGATCAGTTCACACTGTTAGAGTTTCGACATGTGATCCTGGAAATGCAGGTCACCACTATTGAAAAAGCCTTTAATTAAACACATGAAATGTATTAATCACATGCTCTTGAGAAAACTATAAAAGGACCCATTCCAGGCCCAGATGTGTACTTGGAAAGAATTAGGCCAGAAAGTGAGAGATGGACGTTTATCCATGATTACTCCCATCTGCTGTCCGAAAAGAAAAAAAGAGAAAAACCTAACCAAATATAATTTACTAAATGGGCAGTAAAACATAGGGGGAAAAAAATCTAAGAACCTAATATCAAAGTTAGATCAAATATATCTAATTAATATATGCCAATAGTCCTAAATATTTAAATAAAAATTTAAATTTTACTTTTTAAAAGTCTAAAAACTCCTTGCTGCTCTACTTCTTTGATTTCATTCCTTAACTTTGATGCTTCTAACATGAGAACCTGGGATTCATTGTCTATCACAGCAGGTAAATCTGCTCCATGAAGCCCGAGTAGATGTGACTCTTTCCACACGAACTCTTGGACACCTCATATAGTCACCAGGACACATTTGGTACACAGTGGTATCAATTTTCCACACTGATTTAAAGGGTAGAAATGACCCCAGTTTTTATGTGGGAAGGGTGTAGCAGAAGGTGTACTAACGAATCTGAGTTTAATTTTGTATCATTGAAATTAACAAAGAGAGTCCGCCCCTAGATGGGCTTCATACCATCAGCTCTTAGCGAGTGTTAATGCTTAGTCCAAAGAGTCAACTGAATCCTCAAGAACTGGCTAATGAACTATGCAGTCACTCATATTTGGAGCTTATACAGGTGCTAAAGTAATTTTCTCTCTGACTTTAATTTATACTTTGTTGCTATTGAATATAACTTGAGATCCTACAGTAACTTTATGTAAGAGGCTATTTTTATGACTGTACTTAACCTTTCTGAAGTATTTTCCTTTGAGGCAGTTAATGAAAAGTTTCATTCTTTCCACAGAGTTGAAGCAAATTACAAAGCTTAAAAGCAAATAATAATTCTGCCGAGATGCTCTGAGTCCTCCTTAAAGGCAGAGTCTTCAAATGTCTTATAAATAGGGCTTTAGATATTTTAAAACTAGCAACTAAGTAATGTCTTTTTCTTCATGGGATCACATAAAAAGCAAAAGGACCAGAACACAGAGGGAGTTTCCTCCTCTGGCATTCCCAGGAGCAGGCAAATTTGGAGGCTCCCTTGGCTACAGCTGCAGAGAATCACACAGGAAAGATTGTTGCAGCAAGTCACGGGGCACATGAGCTCCTCCAAGTGCTCTAGGGAGTTCTTCCAAAGCCAGATGGTAGGAAGAAGCAAGACAGGATTTAACCACAGAAATGATTTTGCTCTTGTTTCTCACCATATAAATCTGATTTAAGCATTATATTTTTCTCTCATATACAAAATCCATACTTAACTCTATTTGTGTGAATATTGAACATATGAGAAAGTAGTTCCCCAGCTTATAATCATAAACTATTTGGGAAAATTGAAATCTATGCTCATTTTACACGAAGACCAAAAAATATGACTAATAGGTATCTTTGAAGAGCAAATTAAAAAAAATAGCTTCAAATGAGAGATTTGAATGAAGTGAAAATCAATTGGCCCCTGGGTGCACACAGATGAGCTGATCTACAAATCTGGAGTTTGTGATAAAAATTTGGAGGGGTTGGGGATTTAGCTCAGTGGTAGAGCGCTTGCCTAGCAAGCGCAAGGCCCTGGGTTCGGTCCTCAGCTCCGGAAAAAAAAAAAAAAAGACAAAATAACAAAAATTTGGAGGAATGCTTATGTCCATATATACTATTTGTAGGTAACTAAGACTGTCCTGGTTTAAAATCAGAAGTGGTAAGTAACTACTTTGCTCCAAAATCCAGTCTTAGAGGAGCATACTCAGGGAATCAGAACACTTGTAACTGCTGTGGAAGCCCGGGAAGGCAAAACCAAACTGTGACTGGGAACCCACAACAGTGGAGGGACTATGGTGGTTAATTGGATGGGTCTGCTTGACTTGGATGAGGAGGGAACAGATATTTCTAGTTAGTGAAACACTATTCTGGTCTTGGCTGGATAATTAACATCTTGTTTGGAATGCTGAAGAAAGTGGATCACCCTCCCAAAGGTGGACTGGTTTATTCAGTATGGTCATGTTATGTCTAAGTTATAGCTTAAATATAACAAAGCAGCCAAGAGGGCATTTATACTCTTCTTTTCTCTTTCCTTTTAACCCTCCCTTTCTCCTTCCTTCTTTCACTTTCTCTTTAAGCTACAGCAGACCTCTTCTTACCTTTCACTCAGATTGTGGTTCTCTAGATATGGTTCTGTGATGACTGTCGGAGTTGGATCTATTTATTAGAAGTTTGAAAAAAGCTTTATTCTGATAAACAACTTCAGCAAAGTGGCTGGGTACAAAATTAACTCAAATAAATCAGTAGCCTTCCTCTACGCAAAAGAGAAACAGGCCGAGAAAGAAATTAGGGAAATGACACCCTTCATAATAGATCCAAATAATATAGTACCTTTGGTGTGACTTTAACCAAGCAAGTAAAAGATCTGTACAATAAGAACTTCAAGACTCTGAAGAAAAGAAATTGAAGAAGATCTCAGAAGATGGAAAGATCTCCCATGCTCATGGATTGGCAGGATTAATATAGTAAAATGGCCATTCTACCAAAAGCGATCTACAGATTCAATGCAATCCCCATCAAAATACCAATCCAATTCTTCAAAGAGTTAGACAGAACAATTTGCAAAATTCATCTGGAATAACAAAAAACCCAGGATAGCTAAAACTATCCTCAACAATAAAAAAAAAGGACTTAGGGGGAATCACTATCCCAGAACTCAAGCAGTATTACAGAGCAATAGTGATAAAAACTGCATGGTATTGGTACAGAGACAGACAGATAGACCAATGGAACAGAATTGAAGACCCAGAAATGAACCACACACCTATGGGCACTTGATTTTTGACAAAGGAGCCAAAACCATCCAATGGAAAAAGATAGCATTTTCAGCAAATGGTGCTGGTTCAACTGGAGGTCAACATGTAGAAGAATGCAGATGGATCCATGCTTATCACCCTGTACAAAGCTTAAGTCCAAGTGGATCAAGGACCTCCCACATCAAACCAGATACACTCAAACTAATAGAAGAAAAACTAGGAAGCATTTGGAACACATGGGCACTGGAAAAATTTCCTGAACAAAACACCAATGGCTTATGCTCTCACGATCAAGAATCACAAATGGGATCTCATAAAACTGCAAAGCTTCTGTAAGGCAAAGGACACTCTGGTTAGGACAAAAACGGCAACCAACAGATTGGGAAAAGATCTTTACCAATCCTACAACACATAGAGGCCTTATATCCAAAATATACAAAGAACTCAAGAAGTTAGACCGCAGGGAAACAAATAACCCTATTAAAAAATGGGGTTCAGAGCTAAACAAAGAATTCACAGCTGAGGAATACCGAATGGCCGAGAAACACCTAAAGAAATGTTCAACATCTTTAGTCATAAGGGAAATGCAAATCAAAACAACCCTGAGATTTCACCTCACACCAGTGAGAATGGCTAAGATCAAAAACTCAGGTGACAGCAAATGCTGGCGAGGATGTGGAGAAGGGGAACACCTCCATTGTTGGTGGGTTGCAGACTGGTACAACCATTCTGGAAATCAGTCTGAGGTTCCTCAGAAAATTGGACATTGAACTGCCTGAGGATCCAGCTATACCTCTCCTGGGCATATACCCAAAAGATGCCCCAACATATAAAAAAAGACACGTGTTCACTATGTTCATCGCAGCCTTATTTATAATAGCCAGAAGCTGGAAAGAACCCAGATGCCCTTCAATAGAGGAATGGATACAGAAAATGTGGTACATCTACACAATGGAATATTCCTCAGCTATCAAAAACAATGACTTTATGAAATTCGTAGGGAAATGGTTGGAACTGGAAAATATCATCCTGAGTAAGCTAACCCAATCACAGAAAGACATACGTGGTATGTACTCATTGATAAGTGGCTATTAGCCCAAATGCTTGAATTACCCTAGATGCCTAGAACAAATGAAACTCAAGACGGATGATCAAACTGTGAATGCATATCGCTCCTGAAAGACACAGCCAGAATACAGCAAATACAGAGGCGTATGCCAGCAGGAAACCACTGAACTGAGAACAGGACCCCTGTTGAAGGAATCAGAGAAAGAACTGGAAGAGCTTGAAGGAGCTCGAGACCCCATATGTACAGCTGCCAACCAAACAGAGCTTCCAGGGACTAAGCCACTACCTAAAGACTATACATGGACTGACCCTGGACTCTGACCTCATAGGTAGCAATGAATATCCTAGTAAGAGCACCAGTGGAAGGGGAAGCCCTGGGTCCTGCTAAGACTGAACCCCCAGTGAACTAGACTGTTGGGGAGAAGGAAGCAAGGGGGGAGGGTTGGGAGGAGAACACCCATAAGGAAGGGGAGGGGGAGGGGGATGTTTGACCGGAAACCGGGAAAGAAAAAAAAAGTCAGAAGGTAAATAAGAAATACTCAAGTTAATAATAAAAAAAAAAAAAAAAAAAAAAAAAAAAAGCTTTATTGAAATGTGAGTGACAAGGAGAGTAATGTTCTTAAAGTGTTCTAATACAATATACAGATTTAGACATCACTTAAAGTCACATTAGCATCAAGTGTGATCATCAACTCTTGATTGTTTCATCTATGTTCATTTTCAATTTGATAAACATTTTATAGATTTTGTGCTGGTTGTACCGCTGGAGATAGCTTTCTGTTTGAGGAGGCCTTCTGAGAGGACACATAGAACATATTACAAATCCTGAGAAAATGACAGGTAACTACTGTGAATAAAGGAAGATAAGAATTAAAGAAGTTGAAAATGTGGATAACGTATACAATAAAATTGAAAAGAAACTTAATTTGGGATGGGGGAAATGAAAATGAGTGTTGGTTAATGTTCATTTGGCTTGCGATTTTCGAAAGGTGGGAAAGTATTTTCAAAGATGTAAAAATGACTCTAGACCTGCTAAGAGTGTAAAGGCTTTCCCCACCAGGGCTCAGTAAACATGTCATCCTCATCCAGAGAGATGTCCAGAGAGATCTGGGTTGATCTGGATCTTCTCATTCCTATACATGGAAGACGGCTAACAAATACCTATTGCTACATTTTTATGTACTCAAAGTGCAAGTAAGTAAATATGGAAAAGATAAGACATGCTTCATTTAGATGCTGAAATATTAATGTACACATGTGTGTGTTTACAGATATAGATATCTATATTACCATAGAGAAATCGCATAAGGAAAGGGGGAAGAGAAAAGTAGGTTCAGAATGATTAATTCTACAGAACAGCATTTGCACCGCTGAGGCTGTGTAAATGTTCTTTGTACTTATAAAGGAGGAAAAGTATTTAAGCCTGTCTGGACAGCACAGGCTGGATGCCTTCAGGCTGCCTCTGGGAAGGAAGGGAAGGGAGGGAAGGGAAGGGGAGGAGAGGGAGGGGGGGGAGGGAGGGAGGGGAGGGGGGGGAGGAGGGAGGGGAGGGAAGGGTACTTGACACACATAGGGACCGTGGAAAACACTGTGTCTTAGGTGGGTGCTGTGGAAGCCAACCAGGCAGGCGACTGCTTTGCTGGGAGCCCTTCTGTTGTCTGTGGCCCATGTTACCACCAAGGGCCAAGCAGATGTCTGTGGTCTGTGCTGAAGCTATGTTGGTGTCTGTGGGCCATGTGACCACCAGGGACCATACCAATCTGAGTGACCTGTGCTGCCACATGGGCCATGGCCATGTCAGTGGTCTGGGCTGCCTCCTAGGGCCTTTCCTGGGTCCACAGTCCTACCACAGCTGTGAGAAGTATGTGTGGTCTATGCCAGACACCACCATGATCCGTGCTCTTGCTGACTGTAAAGAGCAAGGAGCCTACTCTTGGTGTGATATTGATGCTTGCAGACTCAGCTGAGAAGGAGTGTCATGGAGGCTTCTACAACAATCCCCCCACCCCCATCCCTAAGTAACAGCTTAGACAGGAAGCCACCAAAGAGAACTCTTAAAAAGTGTGGCAGGGACGCTGAAGTTTAGCTCTCCACAAATGATGACTTCCGGCAGGGTTGCTGGAAGGACTCAGTTTAAGGGGCTGACCACTCAAAGTTTGAGGATGCTCCAATGAGTATTTAGATAACATAAATTGGAGATATAGCTTTTTTTCTATTTTTTATTCTTATTTTTATGTGTACATTTTGGGACTTCACAAGGGTTGGCAATCAGACACAGAATGACAGGAGAGTGAGCATAATTAGAATTCATGTAAAATTCCCAGAGAATAAATATGAATGTTACGTTGAAAAAGAAAAGAATACAACGCCTTGGGTTGAAATTGTTAAATGGTCATTTATTTAGGTGCTTATTAGGTTTAGATTAGGTCCTTTAAAATCTTGAAACAGTGTGTACATCTTTCTAAGAAATCCAGCGGCAGCCAACACTATTACTTGCTATCTGAAGGGCACATGGGTATTATATTCTGTGCTGTGACCATTGCATATCTGGGGACAGTCAGAGAGTTGCTGATTCGAGTTACCATGCTTGCCCCTTTTCCATTTTCTATTTTACTACTAGTCTGCAGCCCAGTGGGAAGGCTATTTGTGTTTGTTGAAGTTGTTGTCTATGTGAGAAAGTCTCACGTAGCCCTGGCTTTTCTTGAATGTTCAATGTTCAATGTTCAATGACTACATTGAACTTGTGATTCTCTTGCCTCTCCCCCTTACTGGGGTTACAGGCATGTGCCTTCATACCAGGAAGAGCTGATAGAATGGGCAAATAGAGAAGATAATTCTCCACTGACAGAACAGGGAGAAGAAACATGCAGAAATGAACAGAGCCTACAAAAAGCTCTTGTCAACTTTGAAGGTGACAGGCTTCTCCAACAAAAATACTATTTTGAAAGAGAACTAGACATTCCAGAAGCTTGCAGTTTGTATTGTTAATTGTGCCATAATTTCTGGTAACCATTAGCATATATATCAACAAACATAATTATTGCCCCCAAACAGAAGCCAGATTAAATAACTGGATATCCATCAGTACTAATTTTCTGTCAAGAGCTCTTGTCTCAGTCCTCTATGCATCTATTTTCCTGTGATAGCCCCAAGCTATGTGGTTCTCTTGCAGCTCTCTTGGATTCTGAGACCTTAGCTTATATTGAATTCCTTCTCTCTTTTCTGTTCTGCTCCAGTTGCATTGAGCACACATCACGTGTGACTCCCTCATGCTTTGTGCTCTGTCTCTTTAAATTTAACTGTCTTACGAAATTGTTTGACACATTTATCTCACCAGTATTTCCCCACATGAAAACTTTCTCCTCCTATTTAAATGGCTATTGCACTTATTTTGCCCAGGGCACAGTCTATGGCATACCCCTTCTTGCCTCTTATGGCAACTTTCTAAGATCTTATGGGGACAGAAGTAGAACAGTCTCTTAACTAAAGACCACTAGATTCAGGCCTTTCCTATAAACTGCCTGATCAACAGACCATTTAGGTGTCCCTCAGTACCTCAAGATAATTTTGAAGTCTAGACTAGCGCTCTTACCCCAAGTGCTACTCTTTCTATATTGAACTTTATCTACCATGATGTTCAGTTGGGCTCCCCCTTTGGAACTGGAGCCTCCATTTTTTGTTGTTGTTGTTGTTGCTAATTTTATTTTTCTTGGATATTTTATTTATTTACATTTCAAATGTTATCCCCTTTCTCATACCCCTCTCCCTGTTTCTATGAGGATGCTCCCACTCCCACACACCCACTCCAACCTCAACACCCTGGCATTCCCCTACACTGGGGAAACAAGCCCCAATGACCAAGGGCTTTTCCTCTTATTGATGCTGGACAATACCATCCTCTGCTACATATACAGCTGGAGCTATGGGTCCCTCCATGTGTACTCATTTGTTGATGGTTAGTCGCTGGGAGCTCTGGTAGGGTCTGGTTGGTTGGTATTGTTCTTCCTAGGGGATTGCAAACCCCTCCAACTCCTTCAGTCTTTTGTCTAACTCCTCCATTGAGGTCCCCTTGTTCAGTCCAATGGTACGTTGCGACCATCTTCATCTGTATCAGTAGGGCTCTGGCAGAGCCTCTCAGGAGACACCCATATCTGACTCCAGTCAGCAAGCACTTCTTGGCATCAGCAATAGTGACTTGGTTTGGTGGCTGCATATGGGATGAATCCCCAGGTGGGGCAGTCTCTGGATGACATTTTCTTCAGTCCCCGCTTGACTTTTTGTCCCTGTATTTCCTCCCATGAGTATTTTATTCTCCCTTCTAAGAAGGAATGAAGCATCCACATTATGGTCTTACTTCTTCTTGGGCTTCATATGATCTATGAATTTTTCCTTAGGTATTCCAAGTTTTTGGGCTAATAACTACTTATCAGAGAATGTATACCATGTGTGTTGTTTTGTGACTGGCTTACCTCACTCAGGATGATATTTTCTAGTTCCATCCATTGCCTAAGAATTTCAAGTAGTCACTGTTTTTGATAGCTGAGTAGTACTCCATTGTGTAGATGTATCACATCTTCTGTTTCCATTCCTCTATTGAAGAACATCTGGGTTCTTTCCAGCTACCGGCTATTATAAACAAGGCTGCTGTGAACATAATGGAGCATGTGTCCTTGTTATATGTTGGAGCATCTTTTGGGTGTATGCCCAGGAGTGGTATAGCTGGGACCTCAGGTAGTACAATGTCCAATTTTCTGAGTAACTGCCAGACTGATTTCCAGAGTGATTGTACCAGCTTGCAATCCCACCAACAATGGAGGAGTGTTCCTCTTTCTTCACATCCTTGCCAGCATCTGTTGTTATCTGAGTTTATCTTAGCCATTCTGACTGCTGTGAGGTGGAATCTCTGGGTTGTTTTGATTTGCATTTCCCTGATGACTAAGGATGCTGAACATTTCTTTAAGTTCTTCTCAGCCATTCGGTATTCCTAAGTTGAGAATTCTTTGTTTATCTCTGTACCCCATTTTTAATAGGATTATTTGATTCTCTGGAGTCTAACTTCTTGAGTTCTTTGTATATATTAGATATTAGACCTCTATTGATTGTAGGGTTGGTAAAGACTTTTTCCAAATCTGTTGGTTGCCATTTTGCCCTATTGACAGTGTCCTTTGCCTTACAGAAGCTTTGCAGTTTTATGATGTCCCATTTATTGATTCTTGATCTTAGAGCATAAGTCATTGGTGTTCTGTTCAGGAAATTTTCCCCAGTGCCTATGTGTTTCAGGTTCTTCCCCACTTTCTCTTCTATTAGTTTGAATGTATCTGGTTTTATGTGGAGGTCCTTGATCCACTTGGACTTGAGCTTTGTACAGGTTGATAAGAATGGATTGATCTGCATTCTTCTACATGTTGACCTCCAGGTTGAACCAGTATCATTTGTTGAAAATGCTGTCTTTTTTTCCACTGGATAATTTTAGCTCCTTTGTCAAAGATCAAGTTACCATAGGTGTGTGGGTTCATTTCTGGGTCTTCACTTCTATTCCATTGATCTACCTGCCTGTCTCTGTATCAATACCATGCGATTTTTTTTTTTATCACTATTGCTCTGTAATACCACTTGAGCTCAGGGATGGTGATTCCCCTAGAAGTTCTTTTATTGTTGAGAATAGTTTTCACTGTCCTGAGATCCTTCATTCTTATTCCTCCTGCCCCATTTCTCTCCAGGGTTTATCAATTTTGCTTTCTAAATACTTCTGCCTGGATTTGAGTCTAATGCCAGCATTGTTCATTTGGACCATTTAAGTAGAGAATTTACTGATCTCACTTGACTGTCTCTTGGCATCATTCAGAGCCTATTATATCCTGTGATGAGAGAAGCTTTTCAAAATCAAATTCAGTGGCTTCATACATCCTCAAATTGTTGATCTCTCTCTGCTTAGAATTCTGTCTTTAGGCTAAACACCTAAATCCCTTTCATGACTTGGAATGCTTTGTAAGTCTGGCTCATTTCCTCTCACACCCTCCGGGTCAGCCATGCTATTATCTAATACTATTTACCCTCTGTTGATGTCTGGATTACCTTCTGGATATAGCTAACCCCTCTTCTTGTCTCAGTTTGCTTTTCCCCTGACTTTCCCAAATTGCACAACTTTTCCTACTTTAGTTCTGAGAGCACTAGGCACCCAATGCCCATACTAACGCATAGCATGAATGCAATATTGTACCTATTCGATCCAAATATCTCTCCCTTTAAGACCTGTATTGTCTAATACAATTGCTCCTAGCCAGATCTAACAAATGAAACCAAATCAAACAAAATGAATTCCGTTTCCTAGGTACTGTGTTGGGCAGCATGGAACAATGAGTATTTCCATTACCATGTGGAGTTGCATAAGCATGCAGAGTCTAAGCAGAAGCTGTCATTTTCTGTTGTCTTTCTGGCTTTTCTTTTGTCTTTCTCTCTTTGCCTCGACATTGTGTACTGAGGTTCAAGTAACATATTTGAATCCAAAAGAAAATCCAAACCATCCATTAAGCAAATGAACAAAGAGAGTTGATGAATGAGTGCCTGTGAGGGTGGTAATGACAGTGTAGCGCTGTCAAGAAAGTTCTAGGCTGGAGAAGATTTCCCTAGGTCAGCCCTGATAGGCATTGCTAAGTTCTATGCGTTCCTTGAATGTTCTTGTTTTGATTTTTCTACATAGTGTTTTGTTTGCTGACTCAAACTTACCTTCGGGAGGATATGGTCTGGAGGTCCTTCATAAACACTCTATGAGAGGGTGATTATGGGAGTAAAACTTAGATGAGTATGCACTGTGTGGTCATCAGGATTTGGTAGTAAGCCATTGTGCCTGGGGTCCTCAGGAATGTTTCAAATCAAACAAACAAACAAGGGTCCTCTTTAAATTTTACCTTATCCTATTATAGTTTAACTTTAGAGATGTATAGAACTGCAGAAAGATAGTCTACAAAGCATTTAAGAGGAATTCTGCTTTCATGAAATCTCGTGTTAAACATAATAGAGATTTGTCCTGTTTAGTTCTGGCAGCTGGTTAAATATGGCCCTTGGGCTGAATCTAATAGTGTCTTGTTGTGTAATTAGTTTTATTAGGAAAGGGCACACCCTATTTATTTACTGATGTACAACTGTTTTTCCCTCCGAAAGTAAAGTTGAGCTGTCAGAACACAGTCCATGTAGCTCACGAAGACTAAAATATTTACTTCCAAATTTTATTCAGAAAAAACGACCAATTCCTGGCCTTAATCCATAAAAACTCAAATGTTTCTTATGTTCAAACTTAAGTTACCAATTAGTGGACAAAAGGATCATTTTTTCTTTATTACCAATCCTTCTGCCCTCTATCCTCAAATACTTATATTTTACACATTTCAAAATTAAAAAAAAAATTAGAGATTAGCCTATCCTTTTGTGACAACCCAATGAGAGTCAGGCCATGCAGGTGATGTCACATCACAGATAGCATGGGATGAGACATAGTGCTCTTTCCACGCTCTGTGTGTGTTGTGGTGCCAGAACATGGTGGTCTCAGAGATGGAAGCAGGACACAAGAGGCTTTGGGGGAGAGAGACAGACATGGATGTGGAGTGAGAGAGGGGGGCTAGTAAATAAGACTACCGTGGTGGTTAGAATGTGCTTAGCCCATGGGAAACGGCACTATTAGGAGGTGTGGCCTTATTGCAGGAAGTGTGACCTTGTTAGAGGAAGTGCATCACTGTAGGGGCAGGACTTTAAGGTAGTATATATGTTCAAGCTCTGCCCAGTGTGAGACAGTCTCTCCTGGCTGTCTCCTGCATCAAGGTATAGAGCTCTCAGCTCCTTCTCCAGCACCGGTCTGCCTGACACTGCCGTGTTTCTGCCATGATGATAATGGACTGAATGTCTGAAATTGTAAGCCAGCTCTAATTAAATGTTGTCTATTAAAGAGTTGCGTTGGTCATGGTGTCTCCTCAATGCAATAAAACCCTAACTAAGATAGTTACATATGGGAAACCCATCAATGGATTAGACTGATAGGTAATACTGAGTCTGACAGCTGTGCCCAGAGAGAGGGAACCTAAGTCAAGAAAACTTCATGGGAGTTCCCTAGGAAGGCCCTTCCAGAGTCATTGAGCAGTAAAAGTACTGGGCTTTAAGGAGAACCAGGTAAAAACCAGTATGGAAGGAAGGGGAGAGGGGCAGGGGGTAGAAGGCAGGGAAACAGACGGGCAAGAGGACTGGGTGTCAGGGGGACAATAGGGAGGGTGAGGGGGAGGGGGGACAAGAGGTCAGGGAGGAAGGTGGACAGGTGGTAGGGGTCAGGGCAGGGAGGCAGGGAGAACAGAAGAACAGGGGTTAGGGAAACAGAGAAACAGGGGATGAGGAACAAGTAGTAGGGGGGTGGGGATCAGAGGATGCAGGGGAAGCAGGGGCAAAAGAGTAGGAGGGCAGGAGCCTGAGGGGATAGGAGATACAGGGGTCAGGACAGCAGAAGGGCAGGGGACAAGGGAGCCAAAGAGTGTGTGGGGAAGGGCAAGGGACAGGAGTAGTGGGTTTAAGCCTCACATTTAGAATGTATTTTACCTCCAAAAGAAGTTTTTACTATGCACAGCCACTAGAGAAAGTGTCAAGTTGGAAAGAAGACAAAAGTTTAAACTTTCAAAAAGTCAATGTGACACTGATGGTGTGTGAGCCAAGCTGTCCTTATTTGAGTTTTGCTTTTGTTATGTGACCTTGGAAAAGCTCTCTCATCTGTAAAATGAGACCAGTAGTCATTGCACTCTGTAGGGCTGCCCAGTGCTTAATCAGCCAGCTGCAGCTTAGATGTGAACTTGATGCACAAGGCATTATCGCTGCCCATTGAATTGTGGCACTCTCTCACTCTCCTCCTTCCCTTTCCCCCTTTCTTCCTCCTCTGTCTCCTCTCTCTCTCTCTTTTTTTCTCTGCCTCCCCCTCCTCTCCCTTCCTCCTTCCCCTTCCTCTCCCCCTCCTCCTCCTTCTTCTAGGCTGCCTAGGTTGTATGATTAAATGATGAAGTATAATAAAACTAGACTTGATCATTAAAGGTAACCTCATACAGGGACGTGTCTTCAGTGGGTCATACATATGCTGATACTGTGTCTTCCGCTAAAGAATCTGTGTTCTATAAAGAGAGGACTACTTTGAGTGAAGCATATCCTTGCTTTTAGAATATTTTCCCTTTAGGTAGGTTATAAAATAGAGGCCCATGCTTCTGGCTAGAAGCTTCGTCTCATTGTTAAACTATTTCTGCTTTCCAAAAGAGCATAAGACAATATTAAGCAGACAGAGAATTGATAGAAGTCAAGGGGAAGAGTTTAGGCAGGTTATTTGATTTTTGACTTTAAAGTTGTATTAAAGTTTTGTTTTCTGCAGATCTGAAACCTAGTATCATTAGGCAATAGATTCCTATACATCCCTCCCCAAATCCCCTGCTACAACTAATTTTGTGCTTCTGCAACTTTAAAAATTATGTTTTGCATTTATTTTTGTGTTTGTATGTATGTGTGCAATGCATAGTACCCATGTGAAGGTCAGTTCTAGCTCCAACTCCAACATGTGGGTTCCAGGGATCAAACTCAGGCTGTTAGGCTTGCCGGCAAGTGCCTTTCCCAGCTGTTGGGCCATCTCACCAACCTGTATTTCTATAATATGGATGACTCTGAATACCTCATATGAGAGCAATTATGTGTGGTTGCTTTCTTTCCCTTTGTACGCTGTCCTCAAGTTTCACTGATGCTGTAGCACAGGACAGGGCTTCTTTGTAAGGTAAAACGATAATCCCTACTTGGAGAGACCATAGTTCTTCTGTCAGCAGAAGCTGAGGTCACATCTACCTTTTGGCTCTTGTAGTCTCTTATAAATATATTCTTCCTTTATCCTTGATTCTTATAAGGAACACCACACATGTCTATGAGGCCTCGGAGTGGCTTGTTCCATTAACACTTAATACAAGTTCCTCAGGGTCCTGGTAGAGTTGGCCCAATGTTACTTAACTAAACAACTATGACTGAGAGATTTAGGGCTCCTTTGAAAGAATGTTGACATATCTAATGATCCATACATTAAACTGCCTTTCTTGAAGGCAGGAAATAGTGTTTATTTTTCCATGTCATTGTCAAATATTTGAATTCAGTTCAATACTAACTTTGAGATGTGCCAGCTTTGACCAACATAGGTTCTCTAGTGCCTTTGGTTGGGCCAGTTTCTTGATCTTGAGCATATAAAGGAAATGGGCTCTGTACATGCTCATGCTGGCAACAAACACTTTATTTCACTTCCCCTGGGGGAGGGCCACTGAAATCAATGCCTCTTTGTGGTACATTCTGCACCCAAAAGAACATATAGTTTAGTGCCTACACCAGTCATGATATGTTTATTTAAATTCAATTTAGTACTATAAATGTTTAAAATATAAGTAAAATATTTTTTCAATATTTAGAAGAACAAATTTGTAATTTCAGATCTTGGCAAATTATTATTTTGTTAAAAAGGTGACAGATAGGGGTTGGGGATTTAGCTCAGTGGTAGAGCGCTTGCCTAGCAAGCGCAAGGCCCTGGGTTCGGTCCCCAGCTCCATAAAAAGAAAAAAGAGAAAGAAAAAGAAAAAAAAAGGTGACAGATTTACCTTGCTTGAAAAATTAATTATAATGGTTACTTGTTTTGTAGGGAGAAAAATATTTTCAAGAGAATGGTATGAGCTAGCAAGAAAAAGAAAGAGTCTAAAAGCAGTACATGTTAGTAAAAATCACGTGAAAAATGGACAAGCCAATAGAAATGACATTTGTTCTTGAGATTGTGCTCATGAAGAGTACAAAACGTCATTTTTAATGTCACAATTCAATGAGATATTAGTTCTAAGCAGAATGAAGAGACTGATGACTTGTTTTGTTTTTGTTTTTATTTTTTATTTTTTTAAAAGAAGAACAAATGACCTCAAACAGATGTGGATCACAGTCACTGTCAGGAATCCCATCTCATTTACATAATGATTAAATTATCAAAATATTTTGCAGACCAAATCAGGGAGGCCAAGAAGTGCTGCAAGGACTTCTGTAAGTTAGAGTAGACATCCTAGGGTGGGACTTGGAAAGGAGGGAAGATGTTGCTGAAGGAAGGGACCCCCAGGTCCTAGATGCATTTCCTTCTTAATCTCAAGTACACAGAATACAATTTTCACTGTATGTTATGTCATAGCAGAGTTCACTGTAGGGTTGAGTTAACTAATCTCCCACCCGAGGAACTCATTCCCCATGCAGCTGGAGAGTGGTTCCTGGAAAGATGAATTGACTTATATTTACTAAAAGGAACATTGAACTGTTTCTTAACTACTGGGCAGACTACACAATAAATATCCAAATCTTTTGGTCTAGAGATGGTCCTCATGCTGGAGACTTGCAGAGACCGGCTTTTTGCAAGACCGTCAGTGATGCTCAGTCTGTTCCTGGCTTCCTTCGGATGAAGATATAGCACTCTCAGCTCCTCCTGCACCATGCCTGCCTGGTTGCTGCCATGCTCCCACCTTGATGATAATGGACTGAACCTCTGAACCTGTAAGCCAGGCCCAGTTAAATGTTGTCCTTTATAAAACTTGCATTGGACTGGTACAACCATTCTGGAAATCAGTCTGGAGGTTCCTCAGAAAATTGGACATTGAACTGCCTGAGGATCCAGCTATACCTCTCTTGGGCATATATTCAAAAAGATGCCCCAACATATAAAAAGACACGTGCTCCACTATGTTCATCGCAGCCTTATTTATAATAGCCAGAAGCTGGAAAGAACCCAGATGCCCTTCAACAGAGGAATGGATACAGAAAATGTGGTACATCTACACAATGGAATATTACTCAGCTATCAAAAACAATGACTTTATGAAATTAGAGGGCAAATGGTTGGAACTGGAAAATATCATCCTGAGTGAGCTAACCAATCACAGAAAGACACATGGTATGTACTCATTGATAAGTGGCTATTAGCCCAAATGCTTGAATTACCTAGATGCCTAGAACAAAATGAAACTCAAGACGGATGATCAAAATGTGAATGCTTCACTCCTTCTTTAAAGGGGAACAAGAATACCCTTGGCAGGGAATAGAGAGGCAAAGATTAAAACAGACACAGAAGGAACACCCATTCAGAGCCTGCCCCTACATGTGGCCCATGCATATACAGCCACCCAATTAGACAAGATGGATGAAGCAAAGAAGTGCAGACCGACAGGAGCCGGATGTAGATCGCTCCTGAGAGACACAGCCAGAATACAGCAAATACAGAGGCGAATGCCAGCAGCAAACCACTGAACTGAGAACGGGACCCCCGTTGAAGGAATCAGAGAAAGAACTGGAAGAGCTTGAAGGGCTCGAGACCCCATATGTACAACAATGCCAAGCAACCAGAGCTTCCAGGGACTAAGCCACTACCTAAAGACTATACATGGACTGACCCTGGACTCTGACCTCATAGGTAGCAATGAATATCCTAGTAAGAGCACCAGTGGAAGGGGGAAGCCCTGGGTCCCTAAGACTGAACCCCCAGTGAACTAGACTGTCGGGGAGAGGGCAGCAATGGGGGGAGGGTTGGGAGGGGAACACCCATAAGGAAGGGGAGGGGGGAGGGGGATGTTTGCCCGGAAACCGGGAAAGGGAATAACACTCAAAATGTATATAAGAAATACTCAAGTTAATAATAATAAAAAAAAATTAAAAAAAAGAGGGGGGGAAGGAGTGTTCACAATAAACTCAAAGGCATTTTTCATGTAAAAAAAAAATAAAACTTGCATTGGTCATGATGTCTGTTCACAGCAATAAAACCCTAACTAAGACAGAAGTTCCTGAATTCAAGCAGTGCTCTGTGGTGACCTCCCCCTAGAGCTTGTGGGCTATTTGCTACTTTCCTACTCAGCATTTGATTTTGCACTCCATCATGCTTCTTTCTACCTACTCTGCCTCCATGGTTGGGCTCTTCAGTTGTTGCTCTTCTGTATTGGAGTTTCTTGCTTTATTCCTGCCCATCTCTGCTACTTTTACAACTCTCTAGAAAATTTATGAGCATTCCAGTCAGCTATGACTCTATTTTTGGATTTAGCCTGATGATATGTGTCAAACACAGTGTTCACCACTAGATTATAAGTCATATATTTACCTGTCTATTAATGTCTCCAATGGGTTGCTCCTTGTGAGCTTGTAAGATTGACACTGTTATTTCTCCCTTCCCTCATGTTGTACCCACATCACTTCTTAAATGATTCTGTCTTCTTTGACGGTATAATATTTCTGTCCTTCATACCACAAACCACAGATTCTTCTTTGGTTTACCATCACAGTCATTAAATACTGTTGACTTCTATACTTTCTTTCCTCACTGTCCTTAGTGCTATGGGGTTGAAGAACTGTTCTTGCTAGCCTGGGTCATAAACCTACCAAAAAACTAATAGATGTGTTTGCATAATTATACCTTTGACACCCCTTATGTTCACTCCTTATGACAATCTACATTAAAAACAAGATCTTATTGAGGGAGAAACTAGTAAAATGCCTTTTCTACCAAATAAACATTGTTCATAGCTTCCCACACCTGTAGGATCAAGTTGAAGCTCTTGAGAAATATTATGATCTAAACCTAGTTGTCCTTTTTCTTTCAGTATCATAGAATTTAGGTAAGGATATGGAACCCTTCCCTCTGCTATTTATATCTCAGAGTCTTGAGATTCTTCCCAGTCCTTGAGTTTGCTTTGTTTTCTATTGGCTTTTTACAAAGCCAGAGATGTTTTTCTTTTCCCTGATGAATTCTTACATCATTGCCAATTCTCATTCAGAAGTAACTTCATTTTAGGGTCCTTCTTTCTCATCAGTGAGATAGATGCTCTTTCTACTGCCTTTAGTACTTAGTGCTTATCCCAGCTCAGAATGTCTGTTTCATTTCAATTTTGAGGGATCGTCATTTGATCATTCTCTTCAGCCTCTACACAGATTCTCACTAAGAGCAACTTCTGTGACTTCTTTTTGTATATATACCCAAATGTCCAGTGTAGTGTACAGCATACATAGATGTACTCTGGATTTAAGAATAAAAGGTAAATGGGTCTTCATTATTTAAAATCAGTGATATTCAAAAGAGAAGTGAACCAGGCAAAGGACTTGGAGCAATATCCCATGAATGTACACCAATCTTCAGTATTAGCACAAATCAGAACCCTTGGGGAAAGCACAACTGATTGAAAATAAGATACACTACTCAGAATCTAAAATAGCTATTTAAAATTTACCAATATAGAAAAACTACATAAAACAAAGAATAAATAGTTTGAAACTAGTTTATGCCTACCAGTGGGACAAAAGCAAGAAAGTTTGACCCACTAAATGTTGGTAATTATCTGGAGAATAGGGATCCAGACATTACTGGAAGCCCTTTGGAATATAACTTGTCTGATGGCTAGCAGAATCAGGAATGTTTAAACCATTTGATCAGTAACCAACAGAGTAGTAAACCCACACTTCACATCTACATAGAAGATATTTGCTATAATGATTATCATAGCTGTGAGCATTAGTACAAATGGGAATGGCCTGACTGCACAATGGAAGAAAAGAGAACAATTGTGGTATGAGGTTACTTCACAGCTAATAGAGTCCACCAGAGCCTCCAGTATATGTGTGGATCTACATCAGTAGCAATATTCAACCAAAACAAGAATGATTTATTTTGGTAACAGTTATAAAATTGTGAGCATGTAAAATAATAAACACTTGTTAAAACGCTGGGCTAAATGTTTTAAGGCATTTAGAGAACATAAACTCAAAATTAAGAATTGGTGATCTATTGGGTAATTAGGAGAGAGAGTTTAGAGTTTATTTTATGTAAAGTAAATTATATAAAAGAAACCACACAGAAGAATTTTAATGATCTAGACAAACAACTGATTCCTATTAGCTACACTTAGAGTAATATGAAAAAGAAGAGTGGGAATCATTAGTATAAATTGGGACTGAATAGTAAAAATAAAAACATGTTTTCAGAAGGGTTAAGATCATATCAAACTCAAGGCCTTATGCAATTGTGGGTGGGTACATAAACAAGTTTGGGTTTTGGCTGGTTAACAAAGACCTGTCTTGGCTCCTTCTGCTATCAGAGAACTGTTGAAAACTGTCTACTCTGACTTCCTGGACATGCCCTACTTTAGTAGTGCCATGTAAACAACCTCATTGGCATTTCCAAGGGCAGCTGAACCACAAGCAGCATGCAATGAAGTGCTAATGTTTTCTTGATGGATATTTCTTTTCACCCAACCTTTCAATGCTTTAGAGTGCCCCAATTTGATTCTTTAACATTCTATATTCCACCCCCACATCATTGTTCTTATTTCTATATTTAAGGCTCAAATCAAGATATTCTCTCTGAACCCCAGACATCAAACAGCCAACTGCTCACCTAAGATTCCCATTGAACCTTTGATGGGCAAATCAAAGTCTGGTATTAAGGTTAGCTCTCCTCATTCCCCTACTTCAAAGTATTCTTTCTGGGAATAGATTCTAATTAGAAGCAGGAATCAGTGATATCATCTATTCAATGTACCTACCTAGAGCATGGTCGTCTACTACCTTATCTTTTGTTTTTGTTTTTCAAGACAGGGTTTCTCTTTATAACTACCCTGGCTGTCCTGGAACTCACTTTGTAGACCAGGCTGGCCTCAAACTCACAGAGATCCACTCGTCTCTGTCACCCAAGTGCTGGGATTAAAGGCGTGGTGCCTCAGATTCTCCCTCCCTTATATTTTATAGCCGGCATTAGGATAACCTTCTGTTTTCTCACTTCAAAATCATATTTGAATTTTAACAAATCTATTGCTACTTTTAGATTTCTTTTTAAAATTCTGTCCCTTGTACTCTATTGTCTTACCTTTATCAAACCATCCCTTCTAATCTATGTTTAATTAGTTCCTGCTCTATCAACCCATTTATGTCCAAAGTGATCACTAGATACTATGTTCAAAGTGAAACATCTTAATGTTGTACTCCTCCCTAAAGCATGTTCTCTCCATTGCTCTTTGTTTCTGTCCCAAAATTCTTCACTAAATCTACAGGATCTGGTCTCTTTCTACTTGGAAGCCTTTGCCTTTGGAATTCTCTTAAGTTTTTAAAAAGTATTTTCCTTTCTTTCTTTTTGTTTTCTTTTTTTTTATTGAAATAGAATACATCATTTCCCCCTTCCTTCTCACCATCCAGTCCTCCCCAGTACTCTCCCTCCAACTTCTCCCACACCTCCCTCACGTTCATAGCGCCCTTTCTTTGGTTATTTAGAAAAGTGAGATGGTTCAGATTATATTTCCTGAAGCTACAAAGATGCCATAGAACACTTGAAAATAGATCATCATCATCATCACCATCATCACTATTATACTGATTTGAGATAATAGTCTTGAATGGATATTGAGTTTATCAGAATTAACTGTGCAGATACATTTTCATTCTATTTTACATTTTCCTAATTTGGAAGAGAATTCTCCTTGAAAAGTGACCCAATGCCTACTAGATAGATTTAGTTTTAGAGGTTGTATAGTGGTACTTCAGGACACATGCTGGGAATGTATTCTAGGATACACTTCTCAGCCAAACAGAACTGGTCACAGGCTGGTTGTCCTTGCATTGCAGTCGATACACTTGAGATTGGACTTGCTACACTTGGAAGTTGTTTCTTTTCTGATTGCTGTAAGCAAATACTGTACAAGAAGAGGGAGCAATAATTTTTCCTTATAGTCTGATGGGTGTATGGTCCATTATGACTGGGAAGACAGAGCTTAAAACAACTCACACTATTGTTGACCTCACTGCCAGAAAGCAGAATGGATAGGAAATAGGGTCTGGGCTATCAAAATCTCAAAGTCTGTTCCTAGTAATCCACCTTCTTCTTTTTTTTTTCTTTCTTTTTTTTTTAGGAGCTGGGGACCGAACCCAGGGCCTTGCACTTGCTAGGCAAGCACTTTACCACTGAGCTAAATCCCCAACCCCAGTAATCCACCTTCTAATGGTTTCCCAACCTTTCAAAATAGTGCCACTGACCAGAGACCAAGTATTTAAATATTTGCACCTGTGGGAAACTGCAGGCTTAGATTTTTCAAAACCTACTTTAATAAGGGTTCTTAAATACTTTAACCTCCCTCCTATCCCATCACCAATCAGAGGTAGTGGAAAGGAAAGTTTAATAGAGCAAATAGAGGATGTGGAGCTGTTTAGAAATGACTCTTTGGGGTAATTTTGATCTTTGTTGTCAGGGTATCAACAGATCAGTTCACACAGATAGCAGTGGTGGTGTAATCCACTTGCAAACACCATTAGCGAATCAGCAGCCGTAGTTCGATCCAAAAGAAACCACGAGGCTCTGCCAGTCTGCCTAGGTCCTCAGAAGGGGCATGAAGCTGACAAGCGGTTCTTTGGGGGCATTTCTCTCTATGACATCATAACAAATGATCAGCCGAGAAGGCAAGGTGAACCAATGCCACAGTGCCATCAGCAAAGACCAACAAAGACCAGCAAAGAGCAGCAAGGCGGGGCAGTGCCACGGCATCGCCCACCGTCTGTTGGGTTATACGTAAGCCCTTTCTAAACATCACATGTCTTCTCAAGAGTCTGCTGTAGCAAAACATCACATGCCCCTTTCCCAGGCAGATTCCAGCAAAACATGTTTCTATTCTCAGCATTCTCAGCAAAACATCCTCCCATGTGTCTGCTTCAGCAAAACCATCCTCCAGTATATGTTCCCTCACAAGACAGTTTCCAGGAAAAAAAAAATCACATGATACAACTGAGTCCAAACCACAAATTTCTACTTCAGGAAACACTTCACATTAAAATCCCAAGTCTTTCCTAGAGCTCATGCTTAGAAAGTGTTTTGATAGGCAGGTTGAGGACCACAAGGTCCTGGTACATATTAATGAAATGATTCCTATGAATCAGAACAAAACCGACACCAAAGAGGAGTAAGGCTGAATAGATGCTCTCATCAGTAGGTGAATTCAGCATTCAATTGCCTTGCTGAGACTGAAGCAAAGCCAGGGACGGATGCCACATGAGCTTTTCTTAAAGTATATCAGTAGATACATCCTGAAAAGCAATGGAAGAAGGACAAACATCTGTTTTCCTACACTAGAGAATGGGCCAACCACCCTCCAGTTTATGGGGTTCATGGATTTGAGCTCTCTGGGTGGTTGAAATGCCCAAGAAATAATCTGAAAGTTCAGTTTCAATCAATGTCTTCAAATCAGATTCAATCAAGGGAATAAATCAGCTAAGGAAGACAGTTGTACACTGGGACATGTGCTAACTACATGGGGGAGAAATTCATAAAGAAAATTGAATTCTGGAAAAGAAAAACAACAAAACAAAATAACTCAGAAATTGGAAATGAGCAATTTTGAAAAACAAGTCAAATTTAAAAAAAATAACAGACACTATTTTCAATAAAATAGATGAAGCAGAATAAAGGATATCAGAGACAAATGTACAAACAAACACGAGGTGAGTGGGGGCTGTGCACATACACATAGGAAAAATATACATGTGTCATGCAAACATTCTGCAAAAGAGATTGCAGTGTTGAGAGGAGTGAGCCTGGCGTCCTTGAGGGACTGTCTGAACAGAGGTGACAGCGAGCACGAAGATGCTAAGCTGCTCGCAGCGTGCTTGGTGTATCTGAGGAATAGATTAGAGAGGAGCTGGTGCCCCAGACGCAAAGTAAGGGAGGGAGGATAGGAGGGAGTAAAGTCAGAAATGTGTCAGGGGCCAGTATAAAGGTGGAAAACCATGCATGGAATTTTGGCTTTGAGTCTGAGAGATCTGGGAAGCCCCGAGAGAGTTTTAGATTGTTTTTCTTTTAATTTTTGAAAGGATCACCTTGGTTGCCACAGGAGACTCTTCGGAGGCATGAACAGAAACAGGAAGTCTGGTTAAGAGGTTATTCCCAGAGCTGGGGTGAAAGCTCAGTTGGGAAAATGGTTGCCTTAGAAGCATGTAGACCCAAGTTTCATCCCCAGAACCTATATTTAAAAAGCCAGCCATGGTGGCATATGCTTACAAACCCAGCACTGGGAGCAGACACAGGAAAACTCCTGGGCTTGCTGGCCAAGTTTTAGCCTAATCTACTTGCTAAGTTTCAGGTCAATGAAAAAGACCTTGCTCCAAAAACTAGGTGGATAATTCCTGAGGAACTAAAATCAAGGTTGACTCCTGTTCTCCACGTAAATCTACACACACACACACACACACACACACACACACACACACACACACACACACACACGTTGCTGCCAATTGTTAGGTAAGTGTTTCCCCTCTGAACTATCTGATAATAAAATATAGCTTCACATAGCGCCGTCTTTCTAAAGATACAGTCTTTCCATTGTCTACGACAAATCTCTCAAAGGCCAGTCCATTTCTCTTTGCTTGTCTCTCTATTTTCCTATGTATATTCTCCCTCAAATATAAGGGCTTAGACTGGGGTAATAATATTAGGAGTGGTGAATGATACTTACATTTTAGATAAATTGAAAGTTTGAAAGGGCAGGATTTGCTGTTGGAGTAGAGTTATAAAAGAAAGAGCAGCTGAGGACAATGCAACTGGGCCTGAGCCGATGGAGGGTTAGAAGCAAAAGCCAAAGGGTATGCACAGGCAAAATGGGGTGAGGCGATTCCATTCTCCAAGAATCTTACATTCTACAGCTTTTGAAAAGAACTACCTTAGGCTCATCAATTATCCTCTGGTTTGACTGACTGCTAGAAGATGGATCTGTGAAGTAGAAGAAAATTGCCAGCATCCAGGGTATTTGGAAAGAGGGATGAGAAAGGGGACTGAATACAAAACACAGCTCTTTGACTGCTTAGCCAAGGGCTAGCCCTGTTTGTTGAGAAACATTATTGACTCTCTAGAGGCCCAGCAGCTGTGGGTGATTCCCCACTTGGCAGCAGTTGCACTAGGCCTTAAGACTGCTAAATTGAATCTTTTTCTTCCACCGCTTTTGATTGGTGAAGACATAGAGTTTCATGAAATAATGGCTCAAAGAAGGTCATACATAGCTGGAAGCATCTTTTGGCCAAAGTCTAAAGCCTTGGAGTTGTGAGATCGAAGTGCTGTGACTTCCACATAAGGAGGAGAGAACAGCAAAGGTGGGATGAAAACCAGAGTCTCTGGCTCCTGGTCCAGTCTCTTTTCGCTGTATCGGTCTGAGAGCAAATTAGAGTCTCAAGTTGCCCCAATTTGGAGCAAACCACCCATTCTCAGTCAGTAATTTCATGACGGTTTTACCACAAAAATCTCATTTCATATTCATGAATTCTACATTTATAAAACAGGTCTTTGGCTGGATTTGCTGGCCTAATCAAACAGGAACTGTAACAAGAGCCCTTGTTTCCTGTGGAGATGGAATATCACTGTCATATTCAGGAAATGGTGGGTGATCAGCGCAGTGATCGGAGCAGGGCATCTGTTAATGAGCAGATCTTAGTACTGTGAATATAAGGATTGCTACTGTACAGGTAAATGCTATAGAACTATTTCTCTGGAGGTTTTTCCTCATCTTTGTCCTGTTACACTTGCAGTTGAAGAGAAACAGGCTCGACTTCAAATTTAGCAAACTTTAAAAGATTCATAAAGAGACACTAAGGTGTGGTGGAGGAAGCTGTCTCCTGGGGAAAGAAAGAAAAGTGATGTTCCATCCTGATAACTAGAGATTTGTTTTTTTTTATTCACTGCGCTATTGTGAATATCCAGAGAGAAGTTATGAATAGGCCCACACTGTGTATAGAGTCATTTCTGATTACTGAAGAGTTATTATATCTACATATCATTGGGAGTTACTATTTTCCTCAAATGTACTCTTGTTCTTAGCTTCTCACTCTTTCTCACCGCTCTTGATCCACTCCCCCCTTCAGCTGTGTGTATAGTCAAGCAGAACGGGACATTCCAGAGTGTGGGTGAACATTTATTTTGTCTTAGTTATTATCTGTAACATCTAAGCATCGTATTCCATTTGATTAAGTCCTGAACTTACTGAGATGCAGAGGCCTGCTTAATGATGTGTCAGTTGGAAAGTAGCTGGCGCTTCTTTATTTTTAAAAGGGAATTATGAGTCCTCTCTATTGATTTCTTACTTGGGTGCAGTACTCCCATGTTGTTTCCACCCAGATCCCCCTGCTATCAGACCTGTGGCCTGAGAGGGAAAGCAAGGTGGGATCAGTCTGGGGTGGTGGAGACCTCAGGCAGCAGTGAGTGCAAGGAGAACAGAGTCTCTTTGTGTTCATTCAAGTTGGGAAAACAAAGGCTATTTCCACCTTTGGTGATATATAATGGGGTACATCATTAGCCAGGGCTAAGGTACTAACAAAGTCTTCTTTGCACGAAGAGGAATTCCAGGTTCTGCTGGGCATGACCTTATAAGGGGAAGGAAGTTTAACCTGGCTACCAGGCTACAATGACCTCCTCTGGTAGGATAAAGGTAGGGGCACAGGTCTATGTGTCCTGGGACATGAAGACCCAGGGTGGAGGGCAACTCAGGATGAGATTTCTAGGTTTTGGACACATTTCCACCTGACTCTTGCTCCAGGCCTTGTCCTCATGGCTCCAGGGCTCTCAAGACCCCATATTCAGTGATGTCAAGGAAATAGGACATGTGTGTATGTCTTTCTATATATTTATATGCTTATTTATTTATCCAGTCATTTATTTGAGGACATTTAGTATCGAAATTGACTGACATGATACTGGAGGCTGAGAAGTCTATGACCTGTTGTCTGCAAGTCGGGGAACAAGGAAAGCCCATGATGTAATTTAGTTAGAGTCTGAAAGCTCCAGAACCAGGCATGTCAATGAGAAGACAAGTCGGATGTTCCGGCTCAAATAACCAAGAGTCAACCTGTACGTTCTTTACTTTTTTATTATGGTTGGATTCTCACAGGAGTAGGTGATCCCACATTGATAGAAGTGTGTCTTCTTTTTACAAAACATCTTTATAAACACAGCCAGTATTTACCTGAGTAATACTGAGTATCTGAGTATCCCTTAGCCACATCAAATTGACAAATAGATTATGCTTCATAAATCTCCATCTCTTAATTTGACACCGGTACTCATCTCCATCCAATGTCAGAATAAAGACAAAGCAAAGTCATAACTCTACTTGACATACTGTATGTATCCGATGACCACCCCATATATGAAAATTCCCACCTTCAAAGAGAAGGTAATATTGTTAAATGTTTGTTTCTCCCTTGTTATCCCATAACTTGAATAATGTAAAGTTGATGATACTTATATATTGTTATAAGGTCAATATATTTTGTAGTGAAAAAGTAAAAAAGAAGACATGAGAATGTTGTCTGAGCCTTAGCAGGCTCAGTTCCCCTGTTGGTGCTGTGACTGTCTTTCAAGGGCTATGCTACCGTTCTATTAAGCTATCTGTCCCAACATGGCAGGAAATATAGGGATATCTTCCTATATTTCTTCCTATAGTCCATGAGAGGATTTATTGTTACACATTTTGGTGCTTCAAGATGGAATATTTCCTTTATTTTACTCAGGCTCATTGCCCTAAGGTCTAATTTGTTTCTATGACGCAGATCCCCAAGGACTTTGGAAGAGTTAATCCTTTTTCCTTGGAAGCTCAATGATGAGCCTGTAATAATAGAAGACACTGAGCTAATTTTCTAGTAAACCATCTGACTTATTTCTCTTGTTGATGTGGCAGAATCTACGGCGAGAGTTTGGTGAGCCACATAAGAAACTCGCAGGTTCGACTCTCAGTCATCTTCTCTGCTGTGTCTACCTAGATTATATTTCTCTCATGTAATCTGGTGTCTAATTTGATTTAGCTCCTACACTTTGCCTGAGAACAAACAGAGGCCTAGACGAGTATGGTGTATTTTCCCAATGCTCCGGTCTCATTCAAAAGACATGGTTTGTGATGGGGAGAGGTATTGGGGTTTTGTACTCTTAAGGAATATGTTATCCACACACAGCAGTCAAATCCAAATTCTGTTTTCTTATCGATACAGTCTATATACAGTTGAAGTTTTCACTTAAAATCCGACACATTCAGAAGGTCTAGCAAATCCCGAGTGTGTGGCAGGCTTTGCTCATCATGCTAAGTCTTTGGGGTGCATTAGTGAAAAGGTTTGAAGAGAGCTTTCCCGTGTGTTCGTTCTCACTTGGAGAAACTCTGTTGATAGAGTCAGGGTGCCAAATTTTGGCTGAGGTACCTATCCATTTTCTTTGCAACAATTTTTTCTTTCTCCTGCTGCCTTTCGCTCTTCCTTCACGAGTAACTAAATGGATGACATTGTTCATGTGCAGCAGCATGACGGTGTTAAGAAGACCAATGACAGTGTAGACACTGTGTAAAACCTGGTGGGATAAGGAGGGAAGCAGATAGCTGAGGTGACATCCGTCTCCAGATTATTCCATGTTATGTCTCTGTCTCCCCATCTGTACTTCCATTCCACAATAGTCTCATTTCCTGTGATCCAGAGACGCATGCACAGGTGGCAGCTCCTTGGGGTCTTTCCTCCCCTATTAGGTTGTGCGTTTGGTTGGTTGGTTGGGGTTCTTTGGTTGTTGTTGTTTCCTTTGTGCCTTCCTTACTGCACTTAGTAGTAAGGAAGATTTAAATGGCACTGCCATAGATTGTCTGCGGTCCTTCGCTTGTGCAGTACAGTGTGCTGTTGTGATGGTCTGTGCATGATCTTCTCAGGTATGGACTGGAGGCTAGAGATACCTGGTTCATAATCAACCAGGAATGACTTCTGCTGCTTCTGCTGCTGCTAGTGTGTGTGTGTGTGTGTGTGTGTGTGTGTGTGTGTGTGTGTGTGTGTGTGTGTAAATGTCACCTTTGCTTCTTCAGATGAAGGGATGAGATGAGAGGCATACCTAAGCTGTGTGAATTCATGTCTTGGGCTGAGCCCAGTGTGTTTCTATCTATCTTTAGGTCTAGGTCTGGAAGCTTCTAGCCTCTGTACAGTCTAATCTTCTACAAGTCTGGACCTTAAAGGCTTCAGCTTCCAGCCTCTGTCTGCTAGCCTAGGCCTAGAATATTTTAGCCTCTGAGACTTCGTGCTGAATAAACTCACCCTTTCTAGCTCTTCTGAACTCTGGCTGGTTCAACTCACTTGTTCTGTCTCAAATCCTCTTTAAGGTGACTGATTCCGATTGGCTTCTCTTACCTTCTGACTGAATTGTTCTACTTGGAAAGACTGCCCTGAACTCTGTGAAGTGAACTTCTTTGAACTGAACTGAACTCTTTCTCCCTCGTTGTTCTTTAAGAACCTCCTCTTCCTGTCTGTCCTAGTGAGAGTTGGGCATATTCTATTTCTGACTCATTCTGTCCAATCTTTCTCTGACTTCTCACTGCCTGCCCCTCAATTAGACATCATTGTTTCAGATTAAAGGTGTGAGCTAGAGGTGAGTTTGTATTCCAGCCAGAGGGATCCAAAGTGTGTACTAAGGGCAAGTCTCTATTTCACCTATAGGGATTAAAGGTCTGTATTCCAGCCAGATCATATCTTTGAATGTGATCCCTTGACAGAGCAGCCATGTTGCTGGGTTAAAATTCTTCTACATGTGTTGTGTGTGTGTGTGTGTGTGTGTGTGTGTGTGTGTGTGTGAGAGAGAGAGAGAGAGAGAGAGAGATTTAACATACACATATAGATACACATATATAAATGAAGAGACCAAGTTTGCCTCACAATTCTATCAGTTAATTAAGAAATCAAGGTAGAATAAATTACTTTGAGAAAAAGAAAATCATGTTTCTATCAGGGTGTTCATTAGTGAGCAGGATGCTGCCTGAAGGGAAGGCTTTAGATCCTTGTTCTGTATAGACTTGATGATGTAGCTATCCCCAGTCTGGTGTTTCCTCTCTCCACATACATGTACACACACACACACACACACACACACACACACACACACACACACACACACACACACAAGGGATTGAATTTACCTTCCTGTCAGGGCATACTCACCTGAAGTAGTAACCCCAAGTTTTCTCTTTTGACTGTGAAAGACCTTATAGAATATCTATCCTTTGAATCTCACCTGTTTCTCGTTTCTATGCAATCTTCTCACAAGACTATAATTGTTTCAGACAATCATAGTACCATTGTTTTTCATAATGAGAACCTGAAGTTCTAATGAGACTTTTTCTATTTTCATCTAATGTTTCAACATTTTGCTGTTTCTTTCTTTCTTTTTTTTTTGATAATCCAAAGGAGGAGGACATTTTATTATAGGCTATATGCTTATATTTTAATGAAGTACTAAAAATCCCAGAACTTATCAGTAGAATGTAGACTTCTCTGGTTAAGTAAATAATTTAGATTACATTATTTACTTCTTTTTTTTTTAACTTTTTTTTATTATTATTATTAACTTGAGTATTTCTTATATACATCGAAAAGTGTTATTCCCTTTCCCGGTTTCGGCAAACATCCCCTCCCCCCTCCCTTCCTTATGGGTGTTCCCCTCCCAACCCTCCCCTTGCTTCCCTCTCTCCCAACAGTCTAGTTCACTGGGGGTTCAGTCTTAGCAGGACCCAGGGCTTTCCCTTCCCCTGGTGCTCTTACTAGGATATTCATTGCTACCTATGAGGTCAGAGTCCAGGGTCAGTCCATGTATAGTCTTTGGGTAGTGGCTTAGTCCCTGGAAGCTCTGTTTGGTTGGCATTGCTGTACATATGGGGTCTCGAGCTCCTTCAAGCTCTTCCAATTCTTTCTCTGATTCGCTCAACGGGGGGTCCTGTTCTCAGTTCAGTGGTTTCCTGCTGGCATACGCCTCTGTATTTGCTGTATTCTGGCTGTGTCTCTCAGGAGCGATATCATTTTGCTGTTTCTAATGACATCTTTACTCTATCTAGCTTTGGCTTTTATATCTGCCATGAGGTAAGAAGTCAGTGTTATGTTGTTTCCCTTGGAGAGAACCAATTTCTTCTGTATCCATTGAACAAGTGGTTCCTTTTCTAATCAATCATGTACAAATAAATTTATATCGATTCACAGTTCTGCTTGTGTCTCTCTGCTTCAGAACTCTCCATTCCATCTTAAGAAAAAAAGTTTTGGCAGCACCCCGCGAGCGAACTTGAG
>NC_046157.1:40303132-40398595 GCF_011064425.1 Rattus rattus | reverse complement strand
GCTTTCCAGTCTTTAGATAAGAAAAGAAAGCTTACAGTGGGAAACTTCCTGTTTCTGCTTTTGAATAACAGTTTTGTGGCCTGAGAATGTTTGACAATATTCTCTCTTAAAATCAGGATGAAAGCTAAGAAGTTAAAAATCTCCCACCTCAAGCCCCTGCACACCCAAACCCCAATCCCAGCAGGGAAATAAGCCCTGCTTTTCTTTGAGTCTGTCCCAGGACCTCACTTTACCCTGTTCTGCCCCTCCAGACATGAACTACCTTTGTACACTTTCTTTGATTACTATTGAATTGAAATGAGCTTTCCAATCCAAAGTTAACATTGACCATTTAAAGGACTGACCTATGGACTCCTCTCTGCACTCAAATCAACAGAAGTTGGGCAACAGCAAACAAAACAAACAAACAAACAGGCAAACAAAAAAGAACTAAACATCCAATGTCCACTCACAAGAGACAGGATAGACTCTCATATCAGACACATCACCAATCCTTTTTCTCTCTGGTTCAAAAAGAGTTGAAATCCCTGACCAGTGAGAAGCTTCTGACTGACTGGCCAGAAGGAGCACTAGCAATAAATCCTCTACTGAATTCCCCACTGCTATACAGCATATGTTAACCACCAGAGAATTATATAGTAAGTTTATAAAGTAAATAAGAGTTAAGTTGTCCAGCTCTTAATGAAGCACAGAACAGTTACAGAATTAAAAGTCCAGAGAGCCTGCCCCACATGTGGCCCATACATATACAGTCACCAAACTAGATAAGATGGATGAAGCAAGAGGTGCAGGCAAACAGATCCTGATGTAGATCTCTCCTGAGAGACACAGCCAGAATACAGCAAATACACAGACGAATGCCAGCAGCAAACCACTGAACTGAGAACGGGACCCCTGTTGAAGGAATCAGAGAAAGACTGGAAGAGCTTGAAGGGGCTTGAGACCCCATATGAACAACAATGCCAAGCAACCAGAGCCCAGGGACCAAGCCACTACCCAAAGACTATACATGGACTGGACCCTGGCCCAACCTCACTAGGTAGCAATGAATAGCCTAGTAAGAGCACCAGTGGAAGGGAAGACTCTTGTCCTGCCAAGGCTGGACCCCCCAGTGAACAGGATTGTTGTGGGGGGAGGATGGGGAGGGGAACACCCCTATAGAGGGGAGGGGGAGGGGTTAGGGGGATGTTGGCATGGAAACTGGGAAAGGGAATAACATTTGAAATGTAAATAAGAAATACCCAATTTAATAAAGATGGGAAAAAATAAAATAAAAAAATAAAACCAAAAAAAAGTCCAGAGATCATCAACCTTTTGACCTGTGTCCAATGCTGTGTTCCACTTCAACCCTTTTCAGCCTGGCAGACTCCTGGCACAAAGCCATGGAGATTAAAAAACAATCTACTTAATGATGAACAGTTCAAAGAATAAATTTTAAAAACTTCTGGAAACAAATGAAAATTAAAACAGAACCTGCTAAAAAGAACCACTGAAATGCATCAAAAGTAGTCCAAAGAGAGATAACTGTAGCTCTAAATGCCTGAATTTTAAAAAATCAGAATGAGCACAAATAAACAACTTAATGATGCACCTTAAAATTTTAAAAAAGAACAAAATGAGGATGGAAAGGACATTATAAAAGGCTGGGGAGTGAGGTGGGATAAAAACTCTAAAGAGTTTTTCCTATGGCATCTTTTAAAGCCATAGGAAAACCAACTATTTTAGATTACTTTAAAAAATTGTGCATATATATATAGTTATATATACATATATAGTTATAATTACACCACAAGGGTGACAAAGATCCTCCTAGGAACCATAGACTATCCAACAAAACCCTAGTGGCAGACAACTTTTGTATTTCTGGTCAAGGAGGTCTAAATTGGCCCCAAAACATAAGGTAGTACCATTGTCCTTAGTCACCCCCCAGAACTTGAAGGTAAGACTCTACTTCATATACTTCTGGCACTATAATTGGATGAGTCAAGCTGTATTAATCTACAAGCATCATCCCTGAGGACTAACTCTTGTAGGATCAGAAAGTGCTATAGAAGCTGCCAAGGGAAATAAACTGCCAACATCCCTATGGTACTGAGCAACAACTACTACTAGAGTTACAAGACACAACGCTGGACTTAGATTTGGGGGATATCCAATAACTTGTTTAATTGGACTTAAGTGCTAAGAGCCTCCCCCAAGCACCATTTCTCTCTGGAAGGCAACCGATTGGGTGCAGTGTCAGGGGGTGGGCTTGGTTTTCTGAGAGTCAAGGTTGCTTAGTTTACCTGTCTTGACGCTAAATTATTAGCTGCAGTTCTCAGGCAATTAATATTCAATAGTTAAATAGCAGGGAGAGGAGGAGGGGAGGGAGATTAAGTAAAGATGTTCTTTGATCCCCACCCTGTCCCACGTTGAGAAGAATCTCTAATCTTTATTGTTAAGAAAAGGAAGAACTTTATTGATCTTAAGATAAACCTGACTATTTTTACTGTTCTCAATACATATACTTTTCTCAGGATACATGATCACAAGCATCTTCTTTCAAAAGTTGACAACAAGGTCAACATAAATTCAAATCATATATTGAATAAGAAGTAACAACCAAGATGTTTACATGTGTCTTCATTAAGACTAGTTATCTAACCGAACATTTGTTATCTGTCACTAGCTCCACTGGTTATTTAAAAGTTTAAAGCTATAATTCTTAGGTCTAAGTTAAAATGGTATGTCAAGAGAAAAGTTGTTTGCCTAGTGTCTCATTAGTATTGGAGTTTTGTATAGATAAACCCAGTCAATATATCATCTTCTGTCCTAGCACCTACAATACACTGCTCATTCCCAGTTCGTGGCCATTAGTTATCAGATAATGGTTTTACAGACTAGAGGAATGTTTTCCTTCACAAATCTGTTTCATGTCTGCTTTCTATCTTAGTGCGAATAGCCTGTGACACATGAAGGAATAGAGAAACCTAATTACAGTTTTTCATATAGAGTGCTTCAAAGCCACTTTGTTTAAGTTTAGGAATTGTATACATTTAGAATTCTAAAGAATCACTATAGGAGACAAAATGTGGAGCAGAGACTAGGGATCCATCCCATATACAGTCACCAAATCCAGACACTATTGCTGATGCTGAGAAGTGCTTGCTGACAGGTGCCTGATATGGATGTCTCCTGAGAGGCTCTGCCTGAGCCTGACAAAGGCAGATGCTCGAAGCCAACCATTGGGTTGAGCAAGGTGTCCTCAATGGAGGAGTTAGAGAAAGGATTGAAGGACCTGAAAAGGTTTGCAACCCTACAGGAAGAACAACAAAATCAACCAACCAGACCCCCCCCCAGAGCTCCCAGGGACTAAACCACCCACAAAAGAGTACACATGGAGTGACTCTTGGCTCCAGCTGCATATGCAGCAGAGGATGGCCTTGTTGGGCATCAATGGAAGGATAGGCTTTTGTTCCTGAGAAGGCTCTATGCCCCAGTGTAGGGGAATGCCAGGGCAGGGAGGTGGAAGGGAGTGGGTGCCTGGGTAGGGGACCACCCTCATAGAAGCAGGGGGAGGGGAGATAGGATAGGAGGTTGCCAGAGGGGAAACCAGGAAAAGGTATAACATTTGAAGTGCAAATAAAGAAAATATCCAATAAAAGAAAAAAATACAAAAGAAAGAAAGGAAGGAAGGAAGGAAGGAAAAAAGAAAAGAATACAAAAGAAAAGAAAAGGAAAAGAAAAGAAAAGAAACAAAACTAGTGGTGGTACTAGTGGTGATTAAGAAGAGACCAGCATAATTGAGGTAAAATCTTCTGAGAACACAAAGAAGCTGTGTTCCAGAGATAGCCAAGGTTGTACCTCATGATGCTGCTGGACTTAGTAATGTGTAAGAGCTGCCCAGGTAGTATTTGTTTTGAAGGCATGAAGGGATCATCAAGAACAGCTGAGGCTTGGCACTATGAGAGGCCATGGAGGGGTGGCTATTGCCTCTCAGAGCTCATCCATCTCAGTCCATGCAAAAATAGAGGACCATTTCAGGAAAGTCATCTTCCAGCCTTAACCTCTCCTAGATGACTCCTGACACAACTCATAACTCATATCTGGTACTGTAAACCATGGCTGGAGAGGTCATAGTCCCTAAATCAGAATCTACTACTTCTATTTTGCCGCATTAATACGGTTTCCAGCTGTATTCCAAATAGTTGTTCTTATACCCATAGATAAATGAAGCTCCCACTCCTCATCAAAGAACTTCCTTTTCCAACAGATAGAGGCCATTACAGAGGTCCACAACTGGTCAAAATGCAAAGAATATGAGGTTGTGGGATGTTCAGCCCTTGCTGGGACATCTACAGCAGAACCTCTATACCAAAGACTCATGAAACTTCTCAGAAGATAGGGCAGAAAGAGTGTAAGAGGCAAGGCAACAGTGTCTTCTAGGCATGACAGAATACTGTGCCATGAACTCTCGCTCTCACTGCAAGGTTGCCTAACAAGGCCATACCATTCGCCACGCCAACATGGATTAGGAAAATTTCAAAAGGTCCCATTCCAAAATGAATAGCCACAGGTAGTCAATAAGTTTTGAGGAAAGGAGAATCCATAATTTCAAAGGTTAAGTCCCGTCTTATGTTCCTTAACCCTAAGGGATCAACACTAAACACATGTGCATTTGGGTAACACTAGTTAGACTCAATAGGGTGTGTGTGTGTGTGTGTGTGTGTGTGAGAGAGAGAGAGAGAGAGAGAGAGAGAGAGAGAGGGGAGGGAGGAGAGGGAGGTACATTGGAATGGAGGGGATATAAATGAGAAATATAGTATACTTGAATACATTAAATCCTCACAAAGAATTTTAAGTACTCACTTAACCCTCTATTTCAAATCAAGCAGTTATCAGGGGCATAATAAGCAAAGACAATTAGGTGAAAGCAGTAAAGCAACCGAGTTCCAAGCCAACATACTTACCTCTGACGGTAGATAATGAGGCCGAGACGTCCCACATGGGGTCACTGTCAGGTCCTGACATAAATGTGCCCATGAAGAACATGTTGTTCAACATATCCCAGTCCAGGAAATCATTAAGTCCAACCAGTCAGCATGACTCCTGCCTGGACGCTGAAAAAATACTGGCACAGCTACTACTGAGTGTTGCCCTAATCTGTTTGTGAATATCACCCCCTTTAGTAAGAGCCAAGAGATGGGAACAATCTGAAAAGATATTGTAGTGCTTTGCCCGCTCCAGCCTGGCTTAACATGCTGAGAACAATAACCTGGGTTTATGTATCTGTCCAAATGACCAGCTTTATCTTTAAGTCAAAGAGTGCCTTCAAAAAATCTAGTAATGCTTCAGTCTCTCATTAATGAGAAGTCCACTTAAGCTTACAGCTCTGCCCTTCCAAGTTAAATTCTGACTTTGAGACGTCACTGGCAGGATGTAAAATGAGAAGAGTGAAGCAATGGAAAAAATTCTCCCCTGGATCACGGTGCTGAGCAGAAGGAATTTGCAACCTGCAGCATGTGTTTTCGAGCTTTTATGGGGAAAAGTTCCACTGCTGTGTCATGAAGACTGTTTCATAAGGAAAGAGATTTCTCTAGGAGTACATTATCTTTACGTTTGTAAAAGGCATCAATAATCTAACCCAGCTGTGAACCCCACAAATTACAATGTCAACCTGCCAGGAAGACGTACCTATAACCAATTGCTCGCTGATTGAATTTGAGGCCCATTCTACAGGAGGGAATCTAGACCTGGCACTTTGAATTTCATCAAAAACACATGGCCAGGGAAGCCATAGGCTTGGAGGGGAGGGGCAGATTTATTACTGTTGTTTTTCTAAATTGTCATAGCATGGAACTACCTTCTAAATATCTGTAACCATAGACAGACTTTACTCTTGCCTTTAATCAGGAAGCCTTTCTGTGCAGCGAATGGCTAGTGATAGATTCTGGGAGACAAAGAGGTACTGTTTTCAGTTACGTATCCACTAATAAGGTCACAACTTGTAATGGGGAATTTTAAGCCCCTCGGCACACATGGTGCCCTGGTTAAGCTCTGTATCACAATATAAAACACATGAAGGTGGAAGAAGAATGTGTAGGGAGGAGTCCAGGCTGAGGAGACGGGAAATAAGGCTGCGGTGAGGATAATCATAATGCTCTATGTACATCCGTGAAGTTGTCAGTGAACAAGTTTAATTAATAAAATAATGAAAAATATAAAAGTTATATCTTTGATAAAAGAAAAAAGTAGGGGAGACTGGGCAATTGAGTCGATTATCACTAAAACCCTGTATTTTCAAATATTTCTAAATTAGCTTTTCTTTATGCTGTGAAAAAGTCCATTCTGTATTTTTGTACCTTTCAGGAAAGAACCATTTATCATCTTTGCCACTCATTATAGAAAACAGTGAGACTCTGTTTCATCAACCAAGGTCTGATGCTTTCACAGCAGGAATTTTGTCTCTGTCTTAGTGAAGGTTACTATTGCTGTGATGAAACACCATGACCAAAAGCAACATGGGAGGAAAGGGCTTGTTTGGCTTGCACTTCCAGTCTCTCATTGAAGGAAGTCAGGACAGGAACTCAGACAGGGCAGGAACCTGGAGCCAGGGGCTGATGCAACGTCCATGGAGAGGTGCTGTATAGAAGCTTGCTCACCTGCCTTCTTATAGAACCCAGGAGCACCAGCCCAGGGATGGCACCACCCACAATGGACTGGTTCCTCCCACAGCAATCACTATTTAATATGACGCCCTATAGGCCAGCTGAATCTTATGGAAAAATTTTCTCAATTGAGGCTTCCTCCTCTCTAATGACTCTAGCTTGTGTCAAGTTGACATAAACTAGCCAGGAAAATCTTCGTTGAGTTTTCCAAGCATCTAACATTGGGCAAAGTTAACACTTGTTTTCTAGGAACTCAGAACAAAACAAATGTTTCCAAATATGTGCGTGGATTCAGGGGCAGTGAGTCCTGGAGGAGCCGAGCATGAAGAGTTCTCTCATTAGGGTCTCCCCCTTGATACACCAGGATGTGTCTACACACCTTAGAGAACTAAGTTTCTCCTCTTTGAAACCTATGGCCCCTAACCCACTGGTATATGCAGAATAAACCTCAGGTCATATTTTCACCTGTATCCTTTCAAGGGTGCCTGTATTTTATTCTCCAAAACACAATATAGACATTAACAAAAAAAAATATAATCAGATTTTATAAAAACATTTCAAAGATGAAACAAATGCCTTCTATATGCACCATAATTACAATTTTATAACCACCTGCCCCAGAAGCACCCCAAACTTTGCCCCTCCCTGCCAAAAGCTTGTTTTCAGGATCTTGACCCTACCACCTACACTAGCTCTCCATCCCTACCTCATTCTTCTGTCTGTGGTGAGGAAACTGGAGCTTATTTCATCCAGGTGTTGTGGTCCAGAGCATCCTGGTAGACAGATCTTCCTAATATTCCATGTTACAACTATATTAGATCTTCCTAATATACTATGTTACAACCACAGCTTGTTCAATAAAACACAACAGAGAGAGACATGTAAATCTTAAGTCTTAATATCTTTTTTAAATCACTGCCAACACCTTCTTAAAAAAGTGTTTTACAAACCAGATCATTGTTTATAACCATATCCAGTTTATAAAACAGGTCTCACTATAGCAAGCTCCTTGAATACAAACCAGCAATTTGCTTGTTAGTCATAAAACGGGTATCTACATACAACGGACGATCTCGAGATCATTGAAATCATCATTATTGTAGACTAATTCTTTGTCGGGTGTTCTCAAGTCTTCAAAATAAATAGTAACGCGTAACACCAATGTCAAAGGATATGAGTGCATAAAGCCCAGAAAGTAGGCCAGCTTGGTTAGGTCCAGGCCCTAATCAGGGTTTCAAGTTGGGCTATTACTCACTGTTTCTCCTAAAACTGGGTCACAACTTAATCGATCAACAGATGTTTATTGGGCCTATTTCTCTTCTCTTGTGTTTTGTTTAATATGGTTTTTTAACTGTAATCAAAACCACCTTCCCTTCCTTTTTCTAACATTTATTTAGAAATTTCTCCTGTCCTCATACCAGCAAGGCACTATGCAAACACAAAGGAGGAAAAGCCTGCTCACTGAGGTTTCTGATTGCCAACACATTACACTGCCCATAACTATTAATTGTTAATTTTCCCCTGCCTCTCCCATGTGGCCATATTTGCATCTTCTGTTCTCTTTAGACAGGTCACCAACTGCTCCTCTCCTTGAAGGACTGGTATCTAGCCAGCCCACCTAATCTTTCCTTAACCACGCTCCACTCTTCATTCTGTTGATGTTTTAAGGCTATGAGGGGAAACTGAAAGTGTTTAATCAAGTTCAGGCTCAGTGTCATTAACTATCAACACAATTCAGACAGCAACTAGGCTCATATCCACTCATGTCTGATTCTCCTAAATCCTCACTCCACTAAGATCCAAGAATCATCTACATCTCCACATGGCAGTCACACAGTAGGTATCTTTGGGTGGTGCTTGTGATTCAACTGTTGCTAGGAGATTCGATTGTTTTTCCAATTGACAAACAAAAGCAAGTTCTTGAAAGACATGTTTATTACTAATGGCTATATCACAGTTATATACATGAGAATAGAAGGATCCTTGTACATAGAGACTTTAATTTTTATTTCTAATCAACTAATATTAGGACTAGAAATATTCAAGAGAGTAGTATAGTAAATTAAATTTGTTTGATCCCACATTAGATAAACTACCATAAGTAAAATGATAAAGAATAGTGTGCCATTAACCATACTCCACATATATTAGGATACATACATTACTACTTAGGAATCATCAGATAGTACAGATATATAGTTATACCTGCAGTGTCTTATATGATGACTTTCCCCAATTAATCCCTTAATTAATCTAATACAAGAGAAAAAAATCAGGATTACTGATCATTTGGCCTAAGCTGTAGTAGTAACTAGGTGGTTGAGAGAAGTGTTTTAGTCAGTGGCTTAGTGTCCAGTGAGGAGTGGTTTCATGTCTCTTGCTGACTTATAAGAACAGTCTACATATTACAAAATGCATGAATCAAAGAAATTTCCAGGCAATTATTTTTGCATCACCAACTCTGTTACAATTCCCTCCCATCTTCCCACCTCTAGGCAGGGTACTTTGCAGTACACAATGCTCTCGATTTAAGGATTGTAACCTTTACATCATTTTTCTGCATTGATTGTACACTGGGGAATAGAGTGAGCTAGAATCCTGACTCACTGCAGCTGGGTTATTAGTGAAGGCTGGCCCCACCTATTTCTACTTGGAATCATTGGAAACATTTGAGGGGGTGGGGGGAACTGACCCATATTTTTCTTGGCTAAAACCTCTCAATTTAATAAAGATAAGTTAGTCTCCTAAATCACCGTTTTCTTCTAAGTTGTCTATTCTTCCTATTCAGTTTTTGCTGATCTCATAACTTGTGAAACTTGCAGTCAGTGATTTAAGAAAAATAAATGAGCCAGGTATTTTATCCTGCAGCCATTTTATACCTGGTCTGAAATTGAAAGATGAACTTCAAGATAGTTTTTGAAAACATGAAGGTGTCCTCATAAATAGCTTGAATTAGCAACCATCTATTGGCTATGTGTCTTTAAATTAATCATCATGATTAATTTGCCTTTACAGCCTAACCCCCAAATTACCCATTCAAAATAACCGTAGGTAAAAAGAGAAAAACTTCCATTTTTAATTTCTATTTATAAAGCATGGATTCTTCCAACCTAGACAATTTTAAAAACATCTTGCTTTGTCCTGCTATGGTAGGTGGGATTTCATCTAGATGACAGGAGTTATACAAAGAAGCAACAAATGATACCACTGACATTATGTGAGGTAGGTATGTGCTGTTTCCCAAATTCCTACACCAGGAACTACAGAAGATCCTAGAATTGTCTGAGACACTGACCTACCTCAGAAGCAGTCAGAGAACATGTCTAAGTAATGACTTTGCCTGTCAGCCCCTCTAAAAAGCTGAGTGTCTGTCCTGGTAGTTATCTAACACTCAGCCCTTCCCAGCCCCACAATTACTTTTGCCTAAGACAAATAGAAACCATGTAAACTTCATGCGTGGGTACTATTTCTGGAAGCTTAAAGAATAGGATATCATAATCATTTGCTTTCTCTGTTTTCATTAACCAGAAGCACCTTTGAGAAGGTATGGTGGTTTGAATAGGTTTGGCCCAGGAAGTGGCACTACTTGGAGGTGTGGCCTTGTTGGAGTAGGTGTGTCACTGTGGACATGACTTTTAGGACCCTCATCCTAGCTGCCTGGAAGCCAGTCTGTTCCTTTGGATGAAGATGTTGAACTCTCAGCATCTATAGTGTCATGCCTGCCTGGATGCTGATGATGATATCATTTGATGATAATGGACTGATAAGCCAGCCCCAATTAAATGCTGTCCTCATAAGAGTTGCATTGGTCATGGTGTCTCTTCACAACAGTGGAAACCCTAAGACAGAAGGAAAGAGTCTATTTGGCTTATAGGTTATAGTCTACCATAGAGGGAAGCCAAGACAGGAGTTTGAAAAAGAAACCACAAAGGAATGTGCTTATTGGCTGGAATGTTCTTCTAGTTGTCTCTACCTTCCTTATGTGTCTCTACCTTTCTACTACAACTTAACTCCCTGACTCCCTGCCTAGGAATAGTACCACCCATAGTGGGCCGGGCCTTTTTTTTTAAAGATAGATAGATAGATTGATTGATTATAAGTACACTGTAGCTGTCTTCAGACACACCAGAAGAGGGCATCAGATCCCATTACAGATGGTTGTGAGCCACCATGTGGTTGCTGGGATTTGAACTCAGGACCTCTGGAAGAGCAGTTAGTGCTCTTAACCACTGAGCCATCTTTCCAGCCCAGATTATTAATTAATCTACAACAATTAATAATAAAAAATGCCCCACTGATATGCCCTCGGGCCAAGCTGATGAAAATAATTCCTCAATTCCCTTCCGCTTACATGTGTCAAATCGATGACCACACTGTGGCACATATCGACATACTAATGTAAGAGTGTTGTGGTCTTGATTTTTGTGCTCAGGAAGCTTGGAGCTAGTGTAGAGTCAAGCATCAAACATAAACAAGCCATACCGCAGCTAAAGATTGCCTAACTCAGCAGTCTGTTCCAAAAGCCTAATTTTTATTTAGATGAATATTTGACTTTAAACTATATTAAAATTACTTCAAGGCTTCCTCTATCTTGTTTGACTTTAACAAGTCTGTCACAAAACAGTCGCGTTCTTAGCTTTACTCTTCCTTAGTGTCACCTTGATTTTCTTACTAGAAAGCCTGGGCCACAGCTCTTAGAGATGCTCTCAAAAAGTCAGAGTCGGAGGCCCTGCAGCCCCAACTCCAAGGTCTGCCTTCAGGTTTTTGGTTTGGCCCTGTTTTATTTGTTTGCTTTTAGAATATGTTACGAAATGAGAATCCACGCCGCTTTAAATCTCTTTCACCACATCCCTTGATGTAGAAATAAAATTCGTCCCAACTTTTTGCTACACTCCAAAAACTTGAGCTGCAGCGTTGGAATGAGAAGTGTGCTCCATGTTTACTTATTCACTCTTCAGTGCAAGCTCTTCTTTCCTCAGGGTTCAAACTCCACATTAGTTAAACAGCAGAGGTAACAAGCCTTCTCCATCTCTCCAAGCTTCTGATTGGTGTTAAAAAAAAAAAAATAGGCATTTAACTTAAAGCTCCTCCCTGCCAAGAGAAAGAAAAGGACAGTTAGCTGGGAAAGCAATAATGTACTGAAATAGATTTCTACCACAGTGCACAACCAAGCTACATGCCTAAAACCACCCAGGCTTAAGTTTTCTTTACAGATTGTTTTTAATGCTAAATGTTGTAGGCCTTGACAGTGCCACGTTTTCACTGAATCCTAAATTAAACCCACTCACACACTGTGGAGCTGTTTAGTGGCTGGGAATTACTAAGTGGAGACGGCAAACCCTGTTTTGATCATGCGCCTGAATGTTTTCAAGGCTGTCTGCTCCCTGCAAGCAACACTGACTTCTTTTTTTTTTAATCTTTGATAATTTCATACACACACAGAGAGAGAGAGAGAGAGAGAGAGAGAGAGAGAGAGAGAGAGATTCACACAGATTCACAAACACACACACACACACACTACTCTTTCTTATCCCCTCCCACCCCCACCAAACCCCTTCTTCCCAGCAGCTCCCCTGCCGTCCTCATCCTTTTCTGTTTCTGTGTGTACCACTGAGTTGAGCTACAGTAGCTTGAAAGAGCTTGAGTGGCCGGTTCTTTACTGGAATAAGAGCAACTCAGCAGTGGTTAAATCACTGAAGTGAATGACACCTCCATGGCAACCCTTAACTACCCATAATCCCCTCAGAGGTGGGTAGGACCTCTTGAGGCCTTCCTCCTGTGTGGAGCCTCCCTCTGAAGACTATGGTCTGGATCCACTGGCCTTCGTTTCAGAGAATATTCTTAGTTAAATCTTTGTTTCACAGATTTTTTTTCAAAATATACTTTAGTGCTTGCGGTCCATCAGAAGAAATTGAAGCAGGTAGTCATAATCCTTGATTAGGGTGAGTCCTTTCTTGCATTATCTTGATCCATTCTAACACATTCTATCTACTTATGTATTTACTTGATAGGGTCACATTTGAAGCCCAGGCATGCCTCAAATTCTCAATATCTTGCCTCAGCCTTCCAAGTGCTGGGATTACAGGCATGTATTTTCATAGCTTGATCCACTACAATCTGAATTCAGGAAACACACTCAGGCCAGCATCTCTGAAGGACTTTCAAAGGATCTTGGGAAATAATGCAACAACATTCATATTCTCTCTATTGGCTACTACTAAAACAGATCGATAAGCCTTGTTTGGCTGGAGCTGCAGAGATGAGTGGATGCCCTGACTTAAAGGACAACTACCGGTGTGACATCATTCAGCAAGGTTGTCAGCACCTTCTCAGAGAGATTTTTAGAAGCATTGCTACCATCAATATGAAATTTAAAACTCATCTTACTCAGTTTCTTTGATGGCAATTTTTTCTATCTATCAGAGAGAAGATCTGAGTGAAGGAGTTGTGTATCTAGTTCTGCTCAAGGCCTTGGTTGTTATCCTGACCATCATTTTTTACAAGGACATAGAATTCCTCTGACTTGGGACCCACCCGTGAGGATCCACAACGACCAAATACTAATATCAAATTGGCAGTGTTGCCCACAACAGTTAGTTAATGCCCACAGACTCTCTTTGAAGGATAGCTCACTTTTTTTTTTTATAGTATCTCTTTTTTTTTTTTTTTTTTTTTATTAACTTGAATATTTCTTATATACATTTTCGAGTGTTATTCCTTTCCGGTTTCGGGCAAACATCCCCCCCCCCCCCTTCCTTATGGGTGTTCCCCTCCCCACCCCTCCCCCCATTGCCGCCCTCCCCCAACAGTCTAGTTCACTGGGGTTCAGTCTTAGCAGGACCAGGGCTTCCCCTTCCACTGGTGCTCTTACTAGGATATTCATTGCTACCTATGAGGTCAGAGTCCAGGGTCAGTCCATGTATAGTCTTTAGGTAGTGGCTTAGTCCCTGGAAGCTCTGGTTGCTTGGCATTGTTGTACATATGGGTCTCGAGCCTTCAAGCTCTTCCAGTTCTTTCTCTGATTCCTTCAACGGGGTCCTATTCTCAGTTCAGTGGTTTGCTGCTGACATTCGCCTCTGTATTTGCTGTATTCTGGCTGTGTCTCTCAGGAGCGATCTACACTTCTGCACTTCTTTGCTTCATCCATCTTGTCTAATTGGGTGGCTGTATATATATGGGCCACATGTGGGGCAGGCTCTGAATGGGTGTTCCTTCAGTCTCTGTTTTAATCTTTGCCTCTCTCTTCCCTGCCAAGGGTATTCTTGTTCCCCTTTTAAAGAAGGAGTGAAGCATTCACATTTTGATCATCCGTCTTGAGTTTCATTTGTTCTAGGCATCTAGGGTAATTCAGGCATTTGGGCTAATAGCCACTTATCAATGAGTGCATACCATGTATGTCTTTCTGTGATTGGGTTAGCTCACTCAGGATGATATTTTCCAGTTCCAACCATTTGCCTACGAATTTCATAAAGTCGTTGTTTTTGATAGCTGAGTAATATTCCATTGTGTAGATGTACCACATTTTCTGTATCCATTCCTCTGTTGAAGGGCATCTGGGTTCTTTCCAGCTTCTGGCTATTATAAATAAGGCTGCGATGAACATAGTGGAGCACGTGTCTTTTTTATATGTTGGGGCATCTTTTGGGTATATGCCCAAGAGAGGTATAGCTGGATCCTCAGGCAGTTTAATGTCCAATTTTCTGAGGAACCTCCAGACTGATTTCCAGAATGGTTGTACCAGTCTGCAATCCCACCAACAATGGAGGAGTGTTCCTCTTTCTCCACATCCTCGCCAGCATTTGCTGTCACCTGAGTTTTTGATCTTAGCCATTCTCACTGGTGTGAGGTGAAATCTCAGGGTTGTTTTGATTTGCATTTCCCTGATGACTAAAGATGTTGAACATTTCTTTAGGTGTTTCTCAGCCATTCGCATTCCTCAGCTGTGAATTCTTTGTTTAGCTCTGAACCCCATTTTTTAATAGGGTTATTTGTCTCCCCCTCGGTCTAACTTCTTGAGTTCTTTTGTATATTTTGGATATAAGGCCTCTATCTGTTGTAGGATTGGTAAAGATCTTTTCCCAATCTGTTGGTTGCCGTTTTGTCCTAACCACAGTGTCCTTTGCCTTACAGAAGCTTTGCAGTTTTATGAGATCCCATTTGTCGATTCTTGATCTTAGAGCATAAGCCATTGGTGTTTTGTTCAGGAAATTTTTTCCAGTGCCCATGTGTTCCAGATACATCCCTAGTTTTTCTTCTATTAGTTTGAGTGTGTCTGGTTTGATGTGGAGGTCCTTGATCCACTTGGACTTAAGCTTTGTACAGGGTGATAAGCATGGATCGATCTGCATTCTTCTACATGTTGACCTCCAGTTGAACCAGCACCATTTGCTGAAAATGCTATCTTTTTTCCATTGGATGGTTTTGGCTCCTTTGTCAAAAATCAAGTGACCATAGGTGTGTGGGTTCATTTCTGGGTCTTCAATTCTGTTCCATTGGTCTATCTGTCTGTCTCTGTACCAATACCATGCAGTTTTTTTATCACTATTGCTCTGTAAGATAGCTCACTTTTATAATCTGTATCTTATTGTAAATCCTGGAGAACGAAATCAAAATAAAGAATTACAAGCACTTGCCCAAGACATATGACTAAAGCATGGAGAAAAAAACAGAATGAAACCTGATAAAGGCAAAGGACATGTTTCAATAAAGCATGTGCTTCTGAAACAAGCCTACCAAAAGTGTATGGGAAGGTGGAGGTGAATGATTAAGTTGAAGTATGGGAGACGTATGGATATTCCATAGAAACCACCTATGAAAGTACTTTATAGCATCAGATTACTGGTGAGAACTATGGTAGGAAAAGAGCAATGATAACCCAGCCCAAGGCTCTAGGCCAATATCAATGTGCTTTTAATCTTCTCTGCTACGAACTGTCAATATCAGCTCTTAAATAAAAATCATTTCTCCCAGGTTTCCCGTCTTTACATAAGAAACATGTGTCTTCTCGAGCCACTTGAAGACATAAGTGGGTCAATCTCTGAACAAGCATAAACTCTGAAGAATTTAATTAAGGCGAGTCATTAGCAAGACCTCTGACACATGCACACTAGTTACTTGCTTATCTGGCAGCATTCCTTTAAGGTAGGCAGGTAAAGCTCAGTATTGGGGGCTGCTGTAATACTTACATCTCATGCTCTCTCACGAAAGCTGCAAACTCGGGATCATTAGCATAGAGTTCCAAAATCCTCATTCTCTCTTGAATTTCCTTAAACGGGGAAGAAAAGGAGGGTAAGCGTTGCATTAGGGAAACCTCAACAGCCTTTTAAAGTGGATCTAATTATTATAAAGAATTGTGAGCTTCTGAGCTACCCAAGAAAGAGCTATAAGAAAGAAATATCCCTTTAGCAAAACAGAAGATTCTACATATACTGTTCTAAATACCATATATATGTTCTAGGTCCCGTACTGGTAATGTAGCTCAGCGGAAGAGCGTATACTTAGCACGCACCATGCCTTAGGTTCGAGTCATAGAACCACCATAGTTTTCAAAGAAAAGAAAACTATATCTGTATGGATACTACATAGACTGTTCTAACTCTAACATATGCTCCTAAGGAAAAAATGAATAATAACAGAGAATTTTCTAGTTGTGGAAAAAGAAGCCTCTATATAGGGTAGAAGGATCAACTCGAAGCTCAAATTTTAATGCCCTCTGCATATTCTGGGAGCTATCACCAGGTACTAACTAACCTAAATATTCTCCATCATCTCTCTAGAAACCCATGCTATGCACACATACATGTTCACATAGGCCAACAGCGCAGCAATGATACTGGAGGTCTCCTACCTCTTTGGAAAGGTCGCTGCTTTCATACATCTGTCTGATTTCTTCTCTGCTCAGACCACCAATCACCTCTTCACTAGCAGAGCTATAGAAGGGGTGTTGGCTATAGGGTTTCTCATACTGTTCACATCCAGCCAAGCGGCTCTCATATGCAGGGTTGTACTCCATAGCATTCTCAACAGATGACAGGCTGTCAGGCTGCCTGCTGGAGCCACAGGGGAAAATGCATAATTGATTAGTGCTCTCCTCTGGATGCCCGACTATGTGAAAGGCTATTTTTTCTGAGACAAGCTTCCTGTTGTGGAAAAGGAAGTGGGCACCCATGTAGGGCCTGAGAAATGTCTCGATTAGTCTTAGATGTCATCACTGCCCCCTGCTTCATTTATCATAGTTCCCTCAGCACCTGACACTCAAAATGCTGGCTGGGAATTATGTCTGCCAGTGAATAGTATTTCATTAACTAAACACAGCTCCATCATTCCCAGAGCAACACCTATGAAATAATCATGTGTAACCACATGGAAAATCTTAGAGAAATTCAAATACTAGAGGACCAAAATCCCTGGGCCTCAACTGAATTCAACTCAGTGATTTTATGATTCAATTCAGAGCAGTGATTTTATGCCATGACTTCTCTTAATGCTGATGATGCAAAGAATGTGTTGTCCTCTGCCCTAGATAAGATCACAGTCTATTGAAAACTCAGTGGTGCAAATCTTAAGAATGATAGAAATGGGGGCTGGGGATTTAGCTCAGTGGTAGAGCGCTTGCCTAGCAAGTGCAAGGCCCTGAGTTCGGTCCCCAGCTCCGAAAAAAAGAAAGAAAAAAAAGAATGATAGAAATGTGTCTTGGTGCTCTCAGAAGGACCCCAGTGGATGTCTCCTAAGCCAGATCAGAAGTGGAAAAGATTCTTACACTGTGCCAAAATATTCACGGGCCCCCAACCCAGATCATGTTTACTCCCTGATTACAAAGAGACCCGCCCTCCCCTACAAGTGGACATTCTACTTCCCCACTATATAATAAATCACTGAACTCTCAAGACTCCTGCTCCTGTGAAACCTAGTTCAATATTCATTCAAGCTTCTTAGCATCTCATCCATAGTCTACTTAGATTTCTTCAAATGTAGCATCAGTGTAAAGATGTTTTCATTCAATTTCACAGCTCTTTGCTGCCACCCAGCTCTTTGCCCAGTATAAGTAAGTAAGTAAACAGGCATTCGGTTCCATTAGGAAGCTCTTACTTGGTAGGCCGCTGCCTTTCTCTCCTGACATTCTGAGCTTGAAGCATCTTCACAAGGAAGAAAACAACAGCAGAAGCAACAAGGAGAAGGCTAACCACAGAGGCTATGGTGATGCCTATGACAAAGGGCTCAGACACAAACTCCTCACAGTGTTGGCCTCGATACCACCAATTTGAACCAACCCGGCATCTGTAAAAACAAGCATCACGCACAAGGTCTGAATCCCTTTGCTCAGAATGATAGCAATCAGAAGGTCAGAGGAATGGGAAAGGTAGATACATATTCTGATCACGTAAATCTTCATTAAGGACTTGAAGGGAGCACTGGGTCTGTAGTCCAGTAGTAGCGCTTGCCTAGAACACATAAAACCCTGGGTTCCATTCCCAGCATAGCAGGAAAAGGAAAAATTGCCATGACATGCAAGTTAAATTAGCATGTAACAAAAGCCTGTGCACGGCGCCCAACGTTAACCATTAGATCTCGAATGACTGCTGTTAAAAGGCTGATGAAAGTCTTAAAGGCTTAAAAAATTATTACGTTCAGCCTTTTCATTGACAAGTAACAAAAATGCATTCCCAGGAAGGAAGGTAACTGTCACCCAGTCACAGTTACTAGCAACTTCTAGAATGCAGCGTTTAACACATGTCATCTCACAACCCTAAAGAGATCCTCAAAGTTCTGAGCCACAGACTTGTACAAGAAAAATGTCTTCAATCCCCAGAAGAGTGGACAAATCACTGCTTTGCAAAATAATGTTCATTTCCCTGGACAACAAGAAGCTGCAATTGCCATTCATATTCTAGTTAAGCCTTTATGTAGTAAATAATATATTTTATTTATATATTTTATAAATATATAAGTATATACCTAAATGTAGGCAAACACTCAAATATATAAAATAAATCTTAAAAGAATAAAATCTGCCTGGCAGTGGTGGCCTACACTTTTAATCCTAGCACTCGGGAGGCAGAGACAGAGGCGGATGGGTCTTGGTAAGTTTAAGGATAACCTGGTCTACAGAGCAAGTTCCAGGACAGCCAGGGCTACACAGAGAAACCCTATCTCAAAAAAATTGAGAAGTGGGGAGGAAGGGAGAGGGAGAGGGAGGGGGGGAGAGAGAGGGAGGGAGGGGAGAGGGAGGGAAAGAATGAGAATAAATAAAATACAATGAGGATAATACAGCCCCCTTTCTTTGATCGTTTACATGTGAAGCACTGATTACATATAAATCTTACATGAATGATTATGATCTCACCATCACTGAAAACAGCACACGGAGATCTCCAGCTAATTCAAGTGTTCTCACTAGGACACATTCAGAAAAAAAAATTTGTAGCTTCCTAACAGCATAAAATAACCCCATAGATTATGTGACTCAGGCCTATCAAACGACCCTGTCTCCTCATGAGAATTAGACAGCATCCATCTAATCACCGAAACATAATAAACATTATTGTGATTGCCTTACAATTATACTGTCGACCCATTCTCTTCAGACGAAGTATATGTAACCTTTAATGGCAAAATCCCTAACTGTAACATACCTACAAATGGCTCCATGTCCAGGCATAATGTCACACTTTCCATCGTTCAAGCAGAAGTCAGGCTGTAGCTCACAGACACTTTGACAGGGCAGTTCATCCACACTCAGGTACCCAGGGTGGCATTTGCACTTTGCTTCTCCACTCCATGGATTTACCAAACATTCAGAAAATTCATTACAGGCCTGAAACTTGCAAGGGTTGGCGTCATCACCTAAAGCATCAAATAAACCAGAGAATGATTCAAGGAAAAGTCAAAGCACAGTAACTGAAAGCTACTCCCTCAAAGCACCATGGGAAAATCCTTATCTTGAATCATGAAGATGTACCAACACCTGACTAGTCCCACCAAAAGTTTTTTTTAATAATTATTATTTTTATTGGATATTTTGTATTTACATTTCAAATGTTATCCTCTTTCCCCCACCCAACCACCCACTCCTTCCCACCTCCCCGCCCTGATATTCCCCTACCCTGGGGGGTTCAGCCTTGGCAGGACCAAGGGCTTCTCCTCCTACTGGTGCCCAACAAGGCCATCCTCTGCTACATATGCAGCTGGAGCCATGGGTCAGTCCATGTATAGTCTTTGGGTAGTGGTTTAGTCCCTGGGAGCTCTGGTTGGTTGGCACTGTTGTTCTTATAGGGTTGCAAACCCCTTCAGCTCATGCTTTCTCTAACTCCTCCAATGGGGACCCCATTCTCAGTTCAATGGTTGGCTTCAAGCATCCGTCTCTGTATTTGTCAGGCTCTGGCAGAACCTCTCAGGAGACAGCTGTATCAGGCTCCTGTCAGCATGCACTTCTTGGCATCAGCAGTATTGTCTAGGTTTGACCACTAAAAGGTTTGACTCCTCATAAATTAGTCTGTTTGTATTAGATTCCTCCAAAACTTGGAGCCAAATTATAAAATGGTCTGGGCAAGCCTCTACTTGTAGAAACTTTAAAGTCATTAACAGGTAACTAGAGATCTAGATTCAACACAATTTTCAAGAGTTCTTCATTTCTACCAAGCCATTCAGCTACAGGCCACCTCTACTCTTCACACACTGTTGTACGCCTGCCTCATGCTATTAACATGGATGAGAGCCTAGGGGGAAAAATGGTGATATCTGCATGGGTGGGGATATCTGAGAGGAACCTTGGGAACAATCTCTACTTGTGGTAACTACTGATAGAAAATTACCCCTGTGCTTCCTCATGCCATTCTGGACAATATTTTGTCTGCAGTGACTTAGTGTTTCACTGGCAGGGGAAGAGAAAAAGACAAAAATAATAACAGTTAGGATAATAACCAATCAAAAGTGATGTGAGATATTATCTATGGGTGGGTTCACCACAGTCCCAACACGTGTTCTTCCACGGTGAACAGCCATGGGTGAACAAAAAATGGGGAAATGGCAACAGAGATGTTGCAAACAGAGCTTAATAGCTGGGAATGATCATAGACATCTGTATAAGAAAATATGGAGTTTAGCTAGAAAGGATCAAAATTAGCAGTCTCTTCAACTCCAGAGAAATTATTTTTTAAAATCTGCAAATAATTTCATTGTTTTGGAACTTAAAGATGATATACCCAAGACTTTGCCCTTGGGGTTCGGGGGACCTGGATCCCTCTCAGCTGTGTGTGGGCAGTGACAGGACATACTAAGTTAAATTGGGTCCCCTCGATATTTTACCCACTCTGAGCCTCAGAATGTGACCATTCGTGGAAATAAAAACTTCACAGATGTAATCATGGCAAAGGGAAGTTGTAACTGGAGTGGGCGAGCCATTCATGACTGCTACCCTTCTTAGAGGAGGGAGGACGGGACTCGGAGACGCAGTCATGGGAGAAGGTTACAAATAGTCAGAGGCAAATGCTGGACTAACAAGCCAAGGAATGCCAGAGATTTTCAGCAAATACGAAAAATACCAAAAAAGTAAGAAAGCCTCTTCCCTGGAGCTTTCAAAGCAAGCATGCCTCCACCAAGGAGAGCAAAGTTTTTGGAAACAACGAATGTGAATAAAGTTGGGTAAAATACAAGTTGTGCTTACCATAGCCAATGTTGGCATAAAGCAACAATAATCATTTAAAATATACATGTGGTAGATAGAGAAACTTGATCTGAAAAAAATTTTAAACTTTGTGGCTACTCTGTGAGAGTGTGGGGAAGAGGATAATAGAACCTCTCTTCCTTAGGCTAGACGCTGCGAGGCAAACACGCTCATCTATTGTAGTCCTTTTTTCAAAGAAGTTGACTGGAAGCTAAATATGTAGCTCAGTGGCTGAGCACCTCTTAATGTGTGTGAGCCCCAGAACTTTGAAAGTAGAAGGTGCTTGCCTTGACAATAGCAACAGTGTATGATAACTGCCATGACGATAGCAACAGTGTATGATAACTGGCCATGACGATAGCAACAGTGTATCATAACTGCCATGACGATAGCAACAGCAACATAACTGCCATGACGCCATAATGACAGCAACAGTGTATCATAACTGCCATGACGATAGCAACAGTGTATCATAACTGCCTTGACAATAGCAACAGTGTATCATAACTGCCATGACCATAGCATCAGCGCATCATAACTGCTCACATTTGTGGTGATGCTGACATGCTTTCTGTTTAGTCCCAAGGCTCTGCTTTATTAAATATGCAGGGTGATGTACTGTCCATATAATGTATGAGTGACTTAGAGATCAAATGGCGGCTTGTCTAAACTCCTGCAAATGATAAATGATAGAACAAAAGCAAGAATTCTTGGCGTAATTGCTACTCTGCACACTGCCCGGCAAAGGATGTGCACGTATCCTCAGAGAGCACTTGTGACAGGAGAATTGGATACTGGGAGATTAGCTAAATCATTTTCCTCACTTGCAATGAATAACGGTCCTTCAAGGATTTCAAAGGAAAGAATGTTTGCTTTTCTCCCTGCTTAAAAATATAATACGTCTCGTTTTCAAACCAGTTTGAGAATAAAAGGATTACAGAAACATGACCCTAGACAACCTACCTGACTCCTGCTCAAAACCACCCTATCCTAGTATATGGAAGGGGGAAAATAATATAAAATTTCAGGCTTCTGTCATATTCTCTGTATCAAGTTCTTCCAAACAAAATCAGTGGTTCCTTTTGTACTTGCACACTATTTCCAAATACCTTCTCAGGTACTTTAAGCCCTGTGCTAAGGTCTGACCAAGTGCATACTACAACAGACACATTCAGTTCTTATGGAAAGTGCAACTGGGAAATGGTTATTAAGCACTGCTCACACAAGTTAACACACAAGCTAAACTCTACAGAGGAAATAAACCTAACGTTAGAGAAAGAGTCTTATCCAAGATAGAGCATGGAGATTGTTAGAAACAACATCTGAAACAAGGCCTAAACTAAATGGTAAGGTGAAAGAGGTTGCCAAAGACGATAGGAATGCCCAAAGCCTTTAAGGCCATAGAAAGATTTGGGTGTCTGAGGAACTAAAACACAATATTTGACTGGAATATGGTGAGCCAAAAAGTTAGCTTCACTGGGTAATATTGGGAAAGAAGTTGGGGGTCAGGCCTTGTGACTACTGAATCAGGCAACCATTGAAATACAGACAGCAGCCAGGTAAAATTATTTAAAAGCTGATACAAAGAGTGATAGGGCTGCTGTCTGGATTTGGGATATTTTAGAATTCAGTATTAATATAAGCTTGGTGACTAGTTGAAACTATAGAATTAAGAGTGGCTTTCAGATTTTCTGGGTTTCTAGCCTAAGCAGCTGAAGAGATAAATATTTCACTAGTTGAGGAGAAGCACAGGTTAAGTGGGAGTGAGAAGATGCACAAAAGAAGAGTTTACTCTTAAATACATTCAACATGGTACACACGGAATACATCAAACACACTCAAGCAGGGATGGTAAAGCCATTAAATAATACATCTGGTGCTTAGAGGAGAAGCTTCCTCAGTACAGAAAAATAAGGAAAGTGAAGCTTGCCCTTGGTGGTATGAGGCGCAGGTCTGTAATTCCAACTACTTCAAAAGATGAGACAGGGGATGGTAAACTTAAGACCTGCTTGTAGTGCAGAGCAGTCCAAAGACAGCCTGGACAACTTCGGTGATCCTAAAACAGATGGCTGAGGGTACAGCTCAGTGATGGTTTGTCCGGCATGTGGAAGGCCCCGAGTTCACCAACCAGTACCACACACCAAAATGCAGAATGATCTTTGCATTAAACTTAAAAGGAATCAATTTAGGGATGCAAAGTGTTGATAGATAGATAGATAGATAGATAGATAGATAGATAGATAGATAGATAGATAGATAGATAGATAGATAGAGATAGATATATAGAGATAGATAGATAGATAGATAGATAGATAGATAGATAGATAGATAGATAGATAGATAGATAGATAGACAGATAGACAGACAGATAGAGATAGAGATAGATAGATAGATAGATAGATAGACAGACAGAGATAGAGACATATAGATAGAGATATATAGATATATCATCTATTGAAAGAAAGAAAAAAAAACACATTTAGGGTCATGACAACATAGAACTAAAGCAAATGTAGGTCCCATGGATAAGTGAAAGAGCAGGAAAGAATGCATTTGAAGGGAATAAGGAGCGAACAATGGTACCACTGTCTACCTGACATTTCAAGATGTCCCTGAAACATTTATCTTGTTAATTTTCAAGATGTGGGACTGTGTATGGAGTGTCTGATTTACTTAGACTCAATGAAAAATAAAACAGAACAGTCCCTAGATTCTACAGAGACCTCAGTGATAGTCCTATCCTTACCTGATTCCACATCCAGGGAGTACTTATCAATATCCAGGTTCATGGTTTGGTAGGCGGTGGTACAAAAGTCTTCCAGAATCATATATATGGCATTGTTGACATTAGGAGGGACAGACTCGGCGAACTTCACTCGGCTGTTCACCACAATGCTGCCATTTCTGAAGTTCAGGATCTCTAAGTTCTGGAACCCTGACAGATTTGACTGGAGATAGGGAACCAGCTGCAAATGACAAAATTGTCGCGTTTACTGCCACGGTGTACCATTTTGTTGAATACATGCCAGAAAGACCATAAAACATACATAGGCAAACAAAAAGATGCTCATGTGAGTTTTTCCTTTTTAGTGTGTATTCAACAAAAGGCAAAACCTTCTGTCCCTATAGGACAATGGGTAAAAGTAAAGTGGGGGAAGGGGGGTTTCGAAAGAAATAAAGTATCAAATTTTCTTCATATGCATAACTAGATTTAACTCATATATGACTATATACATATATATCACGAATGACTCTTCCCATAATATATGTATATATAGATAAGACATAAAATTCGGGAAGATAAAATGGACTGGTAAAATGGAATGTATTGCTGAAGGTGAGCACAATGGTGCAGACGTATCCAGTGCCATAATGAGAACCTTTATTTTATGCACCAACTAGAAAATAAATGGTTTAATTGCATAAATTAAGAATATTGTGAGATTTTTCATAGCGATATTTAGAAACCTTGTGGAACTCATAAAGCATTTTAGATGCTTAGAGCTTTTTAAGTCTGTTGCACTGATGGATCCCACAACGAAGATCTGAACGTTCTCCTATCACCCCAAAGCCATGATGCTACCTAAGGGTGACAGGAAATTAGTGCCCGTGGAAAACCCCTTCTCTGGGCTCAGATACGGTGTGCCGAGGGTGAGAGGGAGTCGCGTATAGTGACTAATGTTCACATTTGTCATTCTTTGCTTACCAGTTCTAAGAATCTTTGCTCCAGGGCTTTATACTCCAAAGAGTTTTTGTTAAACAGGTCTTCTGAAAACAACATGTTTGTCACGCGGAGGCTGAAGAAAACCACCAAAGCTCCTGCAGTCTGGGTGCGACTCAAGACCCCGCCCTTTGTGGGCTGAGCCACAAGAGGCATCTCTGTGTAGTGAACATGGGTAGGCATTTCCACATAGCTATCAACCTTGCCATTTTGTTCTTGGGTTAGCTCAGGCTGATAGTAATCCGTGCCTACCTGGTCTAGTTCTAATGAAATATCCTGGACGGCCATTATAACTTCATCCTCTAGCTGGATGGGGTGGGTGGATGGAGGCAATTCAGCAGGCTGTGTCATGGGGGCCTTCAACCAGAGTCTGTCAGCGCTCTCTGGTGTACTCGCCAATGTGTCCCTGGACAATTTCCCTAAGGAAGAAGTCCTCGCCCAAACTGTATCTAATTCTGGCAAAATGGTCCACACAGGCTGCATATCTGGCCTTGCTACTGAAATCTCGCTGTCAAGTCCTTTGGGACTGGATGGTTCTGTTTGTACCATACCTTCTTTTGGGAGGGTATTCACCTCATCTGTTTCCTTGGTGGAAGCAGTGGTTGCTATAGTTGCCAGTAAGAAGGGTGCTTTGGTAACTGAGTAAGAATCAATGTCTGGTACATCTGATGTGTGCTTTGAAGAAATTAGAGATGTAGGTTGAGTTGCAGACTCTGCAAAGAAGGGTATGGTAGATCTAACATGGGATTCTTCCTCTGTAAAATGTATGGGCCTATCTCCGTATCTATGTGCTGAAGGTTCAATCATTTGTTCTGTGGAATACATATGTAATTTTTCTATACTCTTAGTTGGTAATAGTGCATCCTGCTCTTCAGACCAGGACTTTGACAGGGGTTCAGTGATCTTCTCTAATGAAGTCTCACTCCATGGCCAATCAATCACATCTACATTTTTCCCAGACCCAGAGCCCAAGCCACTTTCAAAAATGAACTCTTTTTCCACAGAGGTGTCTGGAAACCATGGGCTCACTTCCAACTGGTCTGAGACTCTGGAAGCCAAGGAGTCCAAGCCAGAAGGTGTCGTTATGTCTTTAGCAAGGTCTTCTATAACAGAAGAGGTCAGATGTGGTGAGGATGTCAGGAGAGTCATGTCAGAGTCTTCCATGGGTGGTACTGTTTCTTTTGGCACAGGTTGAATTAATGAGCTTGAAGGCAATACATCAATAGAAACATCTTCTGATTCTTCTGTGTTGTCTAAAAAAAACAAAAAACAAAAACAAAACCAGTTTCCCATTAGTTAATCTACAAAATGAAACCCTGGTTCTCCTGTAAAACTAGCTGTTTTCTCCAGTTACCAAGAACAATAGCTGACCTTAATATCTACACTACAGAAAGATATGATTATAAATTCATAGTGTGGAATAAGCATTACCAAATATAATCCCCATCTCTGAGGTAAAGTCTTGATGACTGAAATAATCCTCAAGCACTTGACTTTTCTTCCAGTGAAAATGAAAAATTAATCATGATTAAAATGAAAACCAGATTGAACTAGAACACTAGAAATTTAGGGAGAATATTTTTTCCTGGAAATTGTGTTTCTCTCTTCTACGTTATTATCCTCATCCTTCAGATTTCCCTCCATGTTCGAAATTCTTGACCCATTGTTTTTTATCTTTATTCACCTTCTCTTTCACACATACAGTCCATCCCACAACTCAGTTCTCAATCTTCCTAATATTGCAACCTGTTAAGACAGTTCCCCGTGTTGTGGTAACCCCCAACAGTAAATTATTTTTATTGCTACTTCATAACTATAATTTTATTACTGTTATGAATAATATTGCAAATCTCAGTGTTTTCCAGCAGTCTTAGGTGACCCCTGTAAAAGGGTTGGTTGACCCCTAAATGGATTTCATTCCATGAGTTGAGAACCACTGATCTAGAAGAGTAACTATTTCATTTCCATCGCTCAATCTCTCTGTGGTTTTCCTAGCTTCTATTTTCCTCTTTTCAATAGTAACCTAAATCCTTGGAGTTGCCCCATAATTAATCTTAAGATTTATTGGAATAATCTTCTTTGATGCAGTTCATGACATAAAAGCAGGCAAAGTATTTTGTTAGTAGTGGCCACAGTAATTATATATTCTTCAATATGACCTTCAAAATATCTTTTAATTGATTTCCACCTCACTTCTCCAAGTCCATTGGCTAAGATACGATGACTTTTATTTTCCAGTCTGACTGATTAAATTCGATTTATTTCTTCTCTCACTCAGGTTTCCCAAGCCATTTTCTCCCTAATAAATGCGACCGTGTTTCCCTCTTTACCATAATCTCTTCAGAGCCCTTGTCCTCTGATCAGTAAAGTATTAAGAAAAGTGATTGACAGAGAAAGAACTAGAAGAGCTTGAAGGGGCCCCCCATATACAACAATGCCAAGCAACTAGAATCTCTTCTATACATGGACTGACCCTGGACTCTGACCTCATAAATGGCAGTGAATATCCTGTTCCTGTCTAGACTGTGGGGGGAGGGCAAAATGGGGGAGGTTGGGAGGAACACTGTTTGCCCGAAACCAGGAAAGGGAATAAAGTGTATATAAGAAATACTCAAGTTAATAAAAAAAAAAAGAAAAGAAAAAAGAAAGTGATTGAAGTTTCTCACCGTCTTCTAATATGGAAGATCCAGAAGTCCTTCCCTCAGGAGCCACAGGCAGGTCAATCTGAAGCACTGCTGGGGTGACAGAATGAAGAGTCAAGCTGCTACCCCCTAAAACCTCTGGGGAAGAACTGAGGACCACATTCGAGGGAGAAGCTAACTTGGGTGTAGACACTATGTCACCCAAAGTACTTTCTGAATGGAGTTCCCTGCCAGTGGCTGAGGGAGGACCGGAGCTGAAACCAAATGGTGAAATAGTGGTGGTGGTGGTGGTGGTGATGGATTCATCTGCTGAGAGCCATTCAGCTTGCAGGGTATTATCCTGGGGAGGGAGAAAAAGGCTAAATCATATCATAGAGAAAAGAGAGACATAGAAATGCCATATTGTATGGGGGAAACACAAGTTCTCTTGAAGCAAATATTCTGGGATCAGACCCTACTTCAGCTAATTACTGGTCTGGAAATGGACTGAAAACCTGTGTAGCCTCACAGTTCACCTGTAAAAAGGCTGGGTGAAATACCATATTTAGAAGACTCTAAACAGAGTGAATCCATGAGAGAGACTACTGTTTCTTTGGTTTTGGATGTTTCATTATCTTCTATCTTTTTTGTTTAAATGACCTCAAATACATAGAAGTTAGTTATGTACTACCCACAGTAGGGAGGAATAATTGACAGTTTTATCCATCATTTCAAAAGATGTTTAATTAGGGGCCTTTATTTTTATGAAAAAATATCATCATATCACAATTTGACTGTCTCAAATAAGAAGCCACACCTGTGAAACTGTTACATGCTTCAAAATACACTTTTCTCTTTCCCCAACTTGCTATTAATATAGTGATAGTCTTACTTCAACAGAAATAAAAAGTAGACAGAAACAAAACCCTTGAATATTCTATTATTAAATCTTATTTTAAAAAATACTTGATGATTTGTGCAGGAAAAAATACTATGTAAAGGAAATTTAACAATGATGTTAATAGGTTAAAAACTCATGGCACTTTGTGGGCGTTTACACATTTTAATATATGCTGCACATTAGCCTGAAATTTTCTCCTTTAAAATGTCTTTCATTTTAGTTTATATGTATGAATATTTTGACTGCCTATACGTAATGCGTGCATGCCTGGCACCCACAGAGGCCAGGAGAAGGCATTGGACCCCCAGGGACTGTAGTTAGGAACCGTTGTAAGCAGCTATGTGGGTACTAGGAACTGAACCCAGGTCCTCTGCAAAAGTATCACGTGCTCTTAACTGTTAAACCATCTCTCCCTAGGGTTCCATGCTCTAATAAGCTAAGTTTGCTGGAGTAAAATGTGCAGAAATGAGAGAAAAAGCATGTGTAAGGAAGAGGAGACCAAAGGCCATCTTCAGACAATGAGGTCTAACAGCAAAGGAGTTACAGAGGAAGAGAAAGATTCAAAGATGAAGGGGGACCACCCTCTTGGGGAATCCTCCATCAGCGTGAATCTGAAAAGAGTAAGAGTAGGTTCATGAGTCAGGCCAGTAGACGGGATCTCATCAGGGAGACAACTTTCAGCACTCATGTAGCCAACCTGAGCAGCCTGGGATCCCAGAACCATCAACAGCACTCAGTCTTATGTAACTGCACAGCTTGAAATTGCTGACCTGTGTAGAGCACCCCTGTGTAACTTAGCAGCGCATAGATGCACAAAACTGCCTTGGGTTTTGCTTTAAATGTCTAAGTTATTCTAAATGGACTGGATGGAGAGAGTAAAGGTTTAATTAATAAATAATAAGAATAAATTGTAAGGCTGTGTGTGTGAAAAAAATAAATCAAGAAACATTACTAACTTACAATGTTTGTGGGGGGCTTGGGGAATTTATCAACCCGTTCTTCAGGAGTGGGAGGAGAGAGAAGTATACATGTGTATGTCAACGTAATTAAAGCATGCAATTTTAAACCTAGGAAGACTGTAAAGAGTCATGTAATCCAATCATGGCATGCATATTTCAGGTAAAGGAAAGATATCCACAGGTGCAAAACAGCCAAAACAATCACAACAACCATAACAACAACCACAACTAAGCCAGGGCTCTCCATACTGCTGTTTCTCCCACTAGAGCTGAGATGGGTGGTTTCCCTATTTTTGTATCAATCCATGTTTCTAGTAACAAACTCATCTCATGAATTCTTCTTAATTCAATATTTAAATATTGGCTACTTTCACTGGCGCTAATTTCCATGTGAAGAAATTTCTAGTTCTAAAGAAAGCATAGTGAAAAACAAGTGAATTTCACAACTGGGATACCAGAAGCTTCCAAGTTCAATAATATATATTATTTATATAAAGATATATAGTAAATAATATAAGCTAAAAATCAACTGGATTTGATAGAGGTGGTGAATGAATATAAGAGTGGTATCAGGGGCTGGGAAGAGTAGGGAAGCAAGAATAAAAAGGCTTGTGGTACAAAATTACAAGCAGAAGGAAAGATGTAGTGTTCTGTAGCTTAGCAGAGTGACTGCAGTTGACAACCTATGGTCTATTTCACAATAGCTAAGGCTGACTATTATCAACATATATAAACATGATAAACATTCGGTCATAGATCACCCTTATTTGATCATGTTGTATGCTAGCAAAAACTCACATTGTACTTCACAAATATACATAACTATTCTCATTAATAAAAAATTCACAGGCTTCAGTCTCCTTAAATTGTTTTCAATTTCCTGCAGATATCACTTCTCATAGAGAGATTTTGTAGGGAGTGGAGAGATGGCTCAGCTGTTAAGAGCACTGGCTGCTCTTCAAGAGGACCCAAGTTCAATTCCCAGCACCCACATGACAGCACACAACTGTCTCTAACTCCAGTTCCAAGTGATCCAACACTCTCATATAGACACACATACAGGCAATATACCAATGCATATAAAATAAAAATAAAATTAGTTGTGAGAGAGAGAGAGAGAGAGAGAGAGAGACATTGATTTTGTTGAAGGGAAAATGGAGCTATTGCAATGAAACTAAATAATCCCTATTAGTCAGTATTTGTCAACATTGACTGACAGTCATCAAACTCTGGCTAGTTCCTGGCAGAAGGTAATAGAAACTTCACGGTATCAGATATTCCTAATTCTCAAAAGCAGCAGGAAATCTACTTTTTTTGTAAAAAAAAAAAAAAATTTAGATACTAGCTTTTTAAAAGTTTGAATTAGGGGATTTAGCTCAGTGGTAGAGCGCTTGCCTAGCAAACCAAAGGCCCTGGTTCTCCCCAGCTCGAAAAAAAAAAAAAAAAAAAAAGAAAAAAGAAAAGTTTCGAATGCCAGCAGCAAACCACTGAACTGAGAACAGGACCCCCGTTGAAGGAATCAGAGAAAGAACTGGAAGAGCTTGAAGGGACTTGAAACCCCATATGAACAACAATGCCAATCAACCAGAGCCTCCAGGACTAAGCCACTACCCAAAGACTATACATGGACTGACCCTGGACTCTGACCTCATAGGTAGCAATGAATATCCTAGTAAGAGCACCAGTGGAAGGGGAAGCCCTTGGTCCTGCTAAGACTGAACCCCCAGTGAATGTGATTGTTGGGGGGAGGGCGGTAATGGGGGGAAGATTGGGAGGGAAACACGTGTAGAGAAGGGAGGGAGAAAGGTTAGGGGGATGTTGGCGCGGAAACAGGGAACAGAAATAACATTTGAAATGTAAATAAGAAATACCCAATTTAATAAAGATGAAAAAAAAAAGTTGGTTTCAAGGGCTGGAGAGATGGCTCAGTGGTTAAGAGCACTGACTGCTCTTCTAGAGGTCCTGAGTTCAATTTCCAGCAACCACATGGCAGCTCACAACCATCTGTAACGGGATCTGATGCCCTCTTCTGGTGTGTCTTTAGAGAATGACAGAGAACTCATATACAGAAAATAAATCTTTTTTAAAAATGGTTTTAAATACATGTCCCTTTCTCTCCATTCTCCATAAAATCTCTCTATGAGAAGTGATAACTTCAGGAAATTGATAACAATGCAGCTCTGTCTGATAAAAAAAATCTTGTCTTTTTCATCGAGTGAGTGTGTGTGTGTGTGTGTGTGTGTGTGTGTGTGTGTGTGTGTGTGTGTGTGTGAGAGAGTGTGTGTGTGTGAGTGTGTGTGTGTGTGTGTGTGGGGCTGGGGATATATACATGTGGAGAACAGAAGTTGATGCTGCACATCTTCCTCTACCTCTCTACCTTAGTTTCTGAGATAGGGTTTCTCAATTGAACCCAGAGTTCACCGATTGGCTAGGCTAGCTCATCAGCGACCCTGCTGCAGCCCTGTTCCAGCACTATAGGATCATGGGTGAGCACTGCCATGGCCCACGTTTTTATGTGGATGATGAGAATATGGACAAAGTTCTTCATGTTTGAGTTGCAGGCACTTTATGGACTGGCCTTTATGGTCATCTCCAGACCTTGAAATTGTGCTTTTAAAATAAGATCACAAATATCTGGTGGTTGAGAAAGCCCAGGATGGTGTGAGAAGGAAAAGCCAAGTTGAGGCTAACCTTGCCTCTCCCTGCTTCTACACTGTGGATGGACATCCAGAAGAGGAAGTATTGTGATGATGGGACGGGATAGGGCAGAGGGTCCTCCATCTTGTATTCTAGGACCGTTTTCAAGTTTAACTAGAGTCTAATCTCCTTAAGGGAGAAACCTATGGAAAACTACCCAACTCTATTTTAAGAATCAAAGGTCAGGAGCTCTAGCCAGCTTATCCTGGTCTTTGTCAAAACTGCCTGTTTGTGTAGAACCCCCTCCAGTCAACCCCTCATCTTAGCAGCCTGTTTGTGCGGAGCCCCACCCCCTTCCAGCTGGCTAATCTCAGCTTCTGTCAAAACGGCTCACTCTGTAAAGCCCTCAGCAGCTTCCAAACAGGATGCCTGCACTGGGTCTCTGCCTTTAAAATCGCCATGTCCTGTTCTGTTCTGGATACTCAGGGCCACACCTGGGTCCCTGGATGCTTGGGTGTGGTCCCAGCTGGCTGAAATAGAGACTTAATTGGCTATACACCGTCTGAGTGGTCATCTCCGGTGAGCTCCCCACAACATCTTATTTGTTTAAAAATCTGTCTACTACCAGTCTGGAAACTTCTCATAGAAAGGACCACACCTAGTTTATTTTTTGCCTGGTACTTGGCACATGAAAAGAACAAAATAAATATATTTCGATGGAGAGGTAAACACCAAATTAATGTGCCATCTATCCCAAACCATTCTTTCTCTAAAATATCTCTCATTGAAGACGTCGTTTCCAATGATTCCACACCTCATAATTAAGTTGCTCAGTAAAACAGATGACTATATTGATTAGTGGTCAAATATGTTTGCTTTCTAAATTTCCACTGTTGTCCTGAAAACTTATCTGGACTGAGCAAGTTGTATTTGGGTGTTTAGAAGTGTGTGCGTGTGTGTGTGCGTGTGTGTGTGTGTGTGCGTGTGTGTGTGTGTACGTGTGTGTGTGCGTGTGTGTGTGCGTGTGTGTGCGTGTGTGTGTGTGTGTGTGTGCGTGCGTGTGTGCGTGTGTGTGTGTGTGCGTGTGTGTGTGTGTGTGTGTGTGTGTGTGCGGGTGTGTGTGTGTGTGTGTGTGTGTGCGTGTGCGTGTGCGTGTGTGTGTGTGTGTGCGCGTGTGTGTGCGTGTGTGTGTGTAGCAACAATTAAAGAAAAAGATAAATTGGAAAGAGAAAAGGGCTGGAAGAGTTTTGAGGGAAGAAGGGACGAGGGAAGTAATGTAATTTTAATCTCAAAACATTTTTAAAACATTTCCCATTGCAGTACTAATGCCAAGAAACAAGTATTTCAAACAGCTGGTGTGAAACAAACAAGACAAAGGCATTTTAAGGAAGCAAGAAGAGGTTGGGGAGGGGGTTGGGGATTTAGCTCAGTGGTAGAGCGCTTGCCTAGCAAGCGCAAGGTCTTGGGTTCAGTCCTCAGCTCCAGAAAAAAAAAAAAGCAAGCAAGCAAGAATGTGGTCTGTGGTCTGCGGTCTGTGGATGCTGGATAGGAAGAGAGTCCCCTCCTGGTCCCTGTGCCCAGGAGATCCCTGAGCCATCTGCACACAAGGGGTCCTAGGTTGACATTGGGAACCATCTTTGCTGCCTCGACTACACTTGATGGGGTTTCTTCTTCTCTCCTCGGTATCTCCTATACGTGAGATGTGGAGGGGAAAGACAGTAAGAACAGCGGGAAAGATTTATTCCCTGCTGTTTATGTGCAAATGGAAATGCTTCATTCCGACTGAAAGGGAGGGCTGTAAGCCAGTGAGAGGCCTCGTTAAGTAGAGACGCTTGCTGGTGACCTGAGTTCAATGCCCTAAACCCACAAAAACGCAGAAGGAGAGAACCAACTTCCCGCTACTGTCATCTGACCTCCACACTTGTGTCACGGTGTGTGCACACTTGTGTGCATCCCCCACATACATTATGGATACACGCACATGCAATAAGAATAAACAATGAAATCCACTTTAAAAAGGAGGCTAATGGTAGAGTTCCTGTTGGTTTTCAGCCAATTTCTTCACTCTTTTCCCCTCCATACACTATTCTACTGCCATATCTCAACTTCCTTTAACATCTATAATGTTTGACATAAAATGTTTACTCTATACTTATGAACATCAATTTTTAGTTTTTCTATAAAAAAATTAATGTCTAGGAAACCTAAAAATAACTCAGTGGACACTCACAGCTTCATTATCTCCTCACAAACATGAACAAGAAACAACTTTTCCCCCATATGTGGAACTTGGCAATGCAGACTTCATTTAACTACTGTGGAAGGGTTAAGTTTTCTGAACTAATACTTGGTCCCCTTGATCTCACCACTGCGAGTAATGATCCAGGGACAGGCAAAAGAATACGAAAGAAATGGGAGCAACTTTGAAAATTCATAATACCAAAGTAAGCAGGAGAGGTTCCAGGGCTGGATCTGGGGTAAGGCACCAAGGCTTACCAGAATAGAGGACGTTGTCACCTGAAGACTTGAACTTTGGGTGTTCCAAACTATTTCTTCCGTTTGGGGGAGCAGAACTCCTCTCACTGAGAAAAGAATATAAAACGTCAATTCTGCGATGCTGCTGTATTGAGATCCACATCCGGCAGCATTTGTACACACTGGACTACAGGAAGAGCCTGCTCCAAAGGTGCCACAGCAAATTAACATGGCCAAAGCAAGTAACTGTGCTCACAAAACTCAGTCCTTCCAACCCTGAGCCCCAGACTGATTGAATTAGGGTACAGACAAAATGCAAACCAAACAGAAATCTGTATCACAGAACAGACTTTGGACCAATCAAAAAGCCTAAAACCCTTTAACGTAGTTCCTCATGTTCAGGTGACCCTCCCCCCCCACTATAAAATTTTTTGTTGCTACTTCATAACTGTACTTTTGTTACTGTTATGAATTGTAATGTAAATATCTGTGTTATTTGATGGTCCTAGGTGACCCCTGTGAAAGGGCGTTCAACCACCAAAGGGGTTACAGCCTACAAGTTGAGAACCACTGAAATAAGGCAAAGGCTGGGTTTTAAATAACCAATCTCTCTGGGTTATTTTGGTCCTGTTTCTGTTTTGTCACTTTCAATTTTCTATCACATCACCTAGTCATGCAGCAATGCTGGAGTGTTGCAGAACATGTCTTCGGTGTCAGGACTGCATAAGTCACAAATCATTCTTTGAGCAATTACAGTGTGGCATTTCATTTATCTTAAACTCTTCCTCTAAAAATGAATCACTAAGGCCAGCAAGATGGCGTAGTGGGAAAGCCAGACTGAGTTCAACCCCCAGGATCCAAACGGTATAAGGAAAGAATAGACTCTCACAGGTTGTCCTCTGACTCCATACATACACTGTAGACTGAACATGCCCAAAGAAAGAAAAAGAGAGGGGAGGGGAAGGGGAAGGAAGGATGGGGAGAGAGGAGGAGAGGGGGGAGAGGGGAGGGGGAGAGGGAGAAGTTTAAAGACATCATTATAACTATGTTTCTCATTTTCTACTTTAGCGACTGGTATCTTTCCTATTTTCTTACTTCAGTTAAATGTATTGTGCTGGATGTTTTCAAGGCTAAAGGACCTGCAAAGTAAAGACATCATGGCAAAGCAGACAGAAACTAAGCAATGACAGTGAGTAAGTTAGAACTCTGTCTCTGATGAATTAAAATGATGCAGTAGCTTGACCGTAAGTAAGCTTTGCCCTGGGATGACCGACTGGAAGACCATTCTATCCCCAAAACCCACGGGGGTACCCTCTCCTCCATGATCCCAGCTCCAGCTGCTCCTTGTGATCCAGAAGGGATGTCCATAGGCATAGCATCCAGCTCTCTCAGCCAGCTTCCGTCAGCTCTCCTCTTCCGATCCATTTCTTCTGTTGGCTTTAAGCCTTAACCAAGGGACCATTTTCAACAGCTGACACTATGGTAGCCCCAGTAGACCACAGCCTGTTGTGATCCCCATTTTCTACTTTCTTTTTTCCTCACACTTTGTTCCCAACCCTTTAAACTATTTCTAACTGCCATGCTGTTCTCCACTTGCCCTGCCCTGTGACCTTCTATGGAGAATATTGCAGGAAGCCCATGACTAATCTCTCACAAAAGACTGTAGGGCGGAAGATCCACTTATCAGGATGGGTCCCGTCTTGTGCATCTTCGCCATACTATATTGAGAAAGGAAAACCACAGGAGGACATCATGAGTGATTTTCAACTCACCATTGATAAGCTGGAGAGACTTGGGATCTGGATTCAAAGAGGAATTTCCCATTAAAAAGTTCTGGTGCAGTGTCTCAGCGATATAATCTCTGAAGTTACTGATTGTATAGACGGCCGTGGGTTTATCATCCAGCTCTACAAGGCCATGGTTCTCCACCTTGTTGGAGTGAAGGCTTATGAGGTCCCAGGTGGTATTGCTGATGGCCTCACCATTGAAGGTAACTGCATAGTGAACATCTATCCCACTACGGTAACAGGAAGGATAAGTTAAGTTCCTCTAAAAAAGCACAAAGAAGGGCACTTTGGGTATATAGAGAGCATTAGGCCAAGGAAGGGAATCTGATAAGGCATGGATTCCATCGGCATTCTCTTCAGACTCTGAGAGCCTCTGCACTACTTCTGCCCCTCCAGAGAATGGAAAGTCGTAGGTTTAATAGGACAAGAATCCTAAGGAATCCACAGTCAACCCTATGACATTATCAGAGGTCTTCATGTCCCCTGTTCTCAACTGCTTCCCTCTCTTTCAAAGCCAACTCCTTTCCTTTCACTAGTTCCCATCTTCCTTCTTTCGCTGTATGAATAAATGTTCTTGGGGGAAAGACCTAAGAGAGGGCTGGTAGGCTAATTAGAACTTTCATGATGTGGAGAAGCTGGGATGGTACAAGTCCAGAGCCAAATTAATAGCATTTATTGCCCACTTCTGTGTGTAACCTGACACTTCTGTTACTATTAGATAAGTTCTTTGGGATGTACAGACTCCTTAGCTCCCATCCACCCCAAAGCTAAGATAGCAGAGATCTCCCCACTTTATCGTGACCTGATATTTCCACCACTGTATTTAATATATATGTGGGCTTTCTTTGTTCTGAAAATTGGTATGAAAATTTCATGAAACTACTGTTATGTGGAAACATGGAATTTGCTGTAAGCCAAATCTATGTTCCCAGGCCATGGTCACATAGTTGGTGCCAGAATGAGCTATCTCTTATCCTCTTTGAAAGATGTCTCTTGAATCAAGACCTGTTACAATTTGTACTTCCTGTTTAAAATAGATGTACTATTTCACAGAGGTGGCTTAGCCAATGAAGGAGCTTGCCAACCAACAGAGTTTAATTTCTGGACCCTTGTAATGTGAAGGAAAGAACCAACTTCTACAAGTTGACTCTAGCCTCTCTATATATTCTATGGTATACACACATACTCACAAACACATACACACACACATACTCACAAACACACACACACACACACACACACACACACACACACACACCTTCTAATTCCTCCCTAAAAGAACACAACATTTTTCTATTTCCTTATTATTGCTATCAGAAAAGCAATGTACTAAACCAGAGCTACTTGTTGAGGAAGAAAGCTTTAGGCAAGAAGTTAAATGTAGAAATAAAGCAACATATTTTTAATGTAGGTAGGTAGGTAAACAGACAGACAGACAGACAGATAAACATTCTAGAATATATTCTAAAATGACAACTATGTGAATGTTTCAGGGGACCTGGAACTTCTGAGTGACAACCCAGAGAATTTACAGGTCAATAAATTTTAAAGCAAAACTGTTAAGGATGTTATGACATGACTTTTCTTTTGACCTGTTTACAACACTCTAACTTAGTTACTCAACATATGTAATTTAGACATCTTTATGGGCATTTTTTTTGGCTCTGTTTTTTTCTTTTTTCTTTTGCCGATTCCCTCATTAATTAGTAAAATGAAACAACAGTACACGCTAAAAGATAACTATCTACAAAGCTAGCTTTGTTTTTCACTATCCCTTCATACAAACCAATGAAGAAAAGGCTTGATGGAAGGGAGGAGGGAGGGCAAATTAGCAACAGTTGGTGTGTTGTTTGACATTTTCCTGGCCATTTGAAGAAATATTATGAGAAGATTAAATTGGGAAACAGCTGGAAATGTGTCTCCTGGACACTCCCTCACCAGGGCGTCTCTTACAAACAACAATTTCTAAGTGTTCTCAACATACTAGGCACCCACTGCATCTCACTCGGTCTTTACAATAAGGTTTGGAGAAGGCTTATCTCTTCAGAAGAGAATGCTAAGGAAATGATACTAAGGTTTTTAAGAAGTTAAAGGGCTTCTTAAATTTTCACACAGAAGATGTGGTGGAGTTGCCCTTTCACCTCAGCACCGTATTGTGAACCACTCAACCTGCTCAGACCGGGCTGCATCATGTCAAGGGAGTCTCTGCGCCAGTCACCAGGCTGGCCTCCAGCCTGCCTCTTCACATCTGGCATGCAAGATACCTCCGGGGGAAAACCTTCCAAAAACACAAGCCAGATGTATAATAGAAGATGTCTATTTCAGACATTCTATGGCAGCAAAAGACTCCCAACTCCAAACACAAAAACAGGTGACATCTTCCCATGAAGTTACTTAAATATTCATGTGTGTATATGTAGATATGTATGTATGTGTATGAGTATATACATACATAGTGGAGTGTATGCTTATTCAATCGCCGTTGTCATGTGCTTGTAAAAGGATTTTGTTATTGTAACTGCCTTCTTCTCTTAAGTTTCTACGATATCCAGCTTGGCACCTCATACTGCGACTTACCCAGTGTCTATTATATGAGCAGAAATGTAGACCGACAACAGTCACTCATATTTGACTGCAGAATTAACTATCTTATCCTCCTAGAGGGGAGAGCTGTACTTTTGCATAAGCTTTACTTTTGGAGGCTTCTTTGACGGTCAGTAGCCCCATAGATTAAAGGCAAATACGACAAACTACCCTGGTTTGACGATAGTGGTCATCTGGATCACCCAACCTCCTCTGAGGCCAAGCTTGCAAAAGAAACTTCGATTCTAACTCCTCACGGCCTTTCCTATGGGGGCAAAAAACCATGAGCCAGCCAACGGGAAGATCACACACTTGGCAGGTGTGTTTCCCGTGTTAAAAAGATCAATCTGAAAGAATTCTCTTTTGTGTTTTAAGAAGGGGAGAGTGGCCTTAAGAAGTCCTTCCTTCCTGTAAGTGCTGGCAAGTTGACCAGTTTGGACCTGTCCTGATCTGCATGTGGAGGACACCCTAGTCTATTGGGGATGCCTGTAAGCCACCAGGTCTCTCCAACTTTCCTTCCCCCATTAACATAGGTAAGCACTAATTGATTACATTGAGGAAAAGAAACCCCGAGTCATTTGATTACTGTTTTCCTCCTCACAGTAAACTGCCTGTTCTAAAGGGTGATCTAGTTCTTAAAAAGTGATAACTGGTACTCCTGCAAACAGGCCCTCAGCCACAGTCCAAACGAGAAAGATATCTAGGTAGAAGGGGGTAGTTGAATAGAGAGAGGGGACTAGTGGGAAGGAGGGGGAGAAGACGGGGGTAAATATGGCTGAAGGCCATTATGACGTTTGAAAGTGTCATATCCTCTGTCCTTCAGGCAGCTGAAGCCTTTTAAGTTTTTACACTACAATGTTAATCTGTAAATTTTAGTCTTTCTTTTTAAGGAAAGAATAGTGGTTCCAAGGCATAAAACAGTAAGAGGGACACCTTCTGGTCAGAACTGAATCCGTCACACGCCCATTGCTGATGGGAAGCTCTGGTCTTTGGACATACTGGCAGGGCACAGGTACCACACACCTTGATGCTCACTTCCTGGTGTGCTTATTTCACCCAATCTACAGGTCCCTGCATATTCATGAACACACACACACACACACACACACACACACACACACACACACACACACACCTCCTTCACCTGCCTGTTTTTTTTTTGTTTGTTTGTTTTTTTTGTTTGTTTTTTTTTTTTTGCTTCAGTTTTGTTCCCCCCTCCTCAGGGTGTCTCTTTTTCTCTGACAACATTGATCGTTCTCTATCTCCCCTACCGTCTGGACAGACACAGTTATTATTCCAAACACCAGAATAATACACTCCAAGCATCCAGAACAATGCCTACCTCCTAGCACCCCAACAAATACTTTTGAAAGTAACGAGAAAGTGATTAATGTTGTCACTAATATGAACAGATCAGATCATTGGAATCCTTACCATTTAAAATGCCATGGCATTTTGTCTCTTAATCTGGAGTATTTTCTAACCCTAAATATAAAAGGAACAACTCCTCCCCCAGAGCATGTCTATTTTCTTCATACATTTGTATCTTAGTACTCATTTAGAGACAGTTTCCAGGCCATCCACTACTTGATGAAGATGCCATGCTTTCTGCCAGCCTGGTGAACTACATCTGCATATCCAAAAAGTTGGGCTTCTTCTCATGGTATTTGTATAACCTATTAAACTTTCCTGTAGGGTTAGCATGACTCTAGGACAGGAAACAATGTTCACAATGAAAGAAGGAGGAGGAAGAGGTAGAGGAAGAAAAGAAGTAGGGGGGAGAGAAGAGGAAGAAGAGGAGGCCATGCCAAACAGAACTGAAATGCCTGCCTCACTGCATGCAAACTTGGGCAAGGACAATCAAGCATTTACTGGAAAGTGGCATGTGCCTTGCATGGCTTTTAAATGCTGAGGAGAAGAGATCACGAGAAATGTTCCTGGATGAGAAATCTCTGCAACTCAGGAAGTCTGTGTTCGATTACCAACCAACCTTGTCCTTTGCTCACAAAATACCATTTTGCTTCCCAGTGTTTGCCTTGGTCATCTAACCCTAACTCTATCTACCATAACATACATATTAGTAAAGGTAAATTCATTAAGAAAGATAAAATGACTTTGGAAGATGCCATAGTTTATTAGCATGGCTTTGTCTTGAAACAAGAACTCAAGGAAATAGTTATAATACCAAGAAACCATGTATTCTTAAAGCCAGGAACTTCACTGTGACCCAGGAAAGCTGCAATCTGGCAAGGAATAAAACACGAAGATTCTCAGCATGAGGGAAAATTTTTAAAAATTCAAGAGGCCAAGAAAGTCCACAGAGGGGTAGACAGACATTTCTGATTGAAGAAAGCTGTGCTGGCCCCACAAGTAAGGTGAGGCAACCAACCAAGGCCACACCATTGCGCTTCAGTGTGGGTCACATAGGAATCCACCAGTTAGGGATCAATCATGTGGATGGAAGGCTCAGCCTCATTCTTTCACCCTAGATGCCCCAATTGGCAATTTGGATGTGTGTATTTTTAAAATGGAGAGCAGTGGTACTCCCCATCATCACACAAGCTAAATATGAGAGAGCTAGAGAAATAGCTCAGGGTTAAGAGCACTGACTGCTCTTCCAGAGGTCCTGAGTTCAATCCCCAGCATCCACATGGTGGCTCACAACCATCTGTAATGAGATCTGATGCCCTCTTCTGGTGTGTCTGAAGACAGCTACACGTACTCCTATACATAAACAAATCTTCAACCACAACAACAACAACAACAAAGAATAATTCTCCTGTGCTGTTTCTTCTGGGAAGAAAGGGTTTATAGCAATGCTTGGAACTGACATTAGAACACGTGTAAGTTAGACTGATATACTATCTGTTCTTTTTAAATTAATTCTACTAAGTTTGCATAATAAGTGGGAATTACACACAGTAAAAAAAACAAGTCAAAAATCTCACATGTATCTAAATGGCAAGGAGGACAGAGTATGTATTCTTTAATTCTGTTCCACACAGGCATTCATGCACAGCTCGGTATGTCAGTGTATCAAGTTTACAAATAAATCCAATCGATTAATTGATACTACCTGATAACACTGAAAAATTTCAGAAACTGTGCCTAAGCTTGCATTCTATCAGGAAAATAGTGACTTTATATTTAATCGTTGTCTGTGTTATTGAGTGTGTTAACAGAATGATTAGCACTCAGCAAATGACTAGTATCCTTTCAGTACTAGGGGTAACCTCAAGTTTTAGGGTTGTTTTAACTCGCTAATCACCATAAGAGGGAGTAACTTTTGAATGGGTGCAGACCTCAGCAGGGTAGCATAGCACAGACCACATTACAATCAGTAAATATACAGAAACTCAAATTCTGATGCCTGATACCTCCTAGTCACGTAATTTCCAACAAAACTATGTCTCTAAAACAAAATGTCCTTACTAGACAAAAGGAAAAATACAAACCCTCATTTTACCATCCTACAAAGTACTAAGATAATAAAGTTGGGGTTTTTTTTTTTGTTTTTTTTAAGAAAAAGAAAGGACTACCACCCTATGCATTTCTAAAGGACAAAAGCCAGAACATATTCATTTCTCTATGCATGGAGTCTTCCCAAAAACAAGGCATTTCACAAATACTTGTCAAAATAATGTGAAGAAGATCAGAAACTCCTTTTCAAGCCAAGATGTTCTTCTGAGCCTTAGGTGTTTATTGGGGTTGGTTCCAGTGACCTCCCTCATTCCATGTGTCAAATTCTATGGTGTCCAAACCTCTAGAATACAGTGGAGTAGTCATTATCCACATCCAACTTACTTTAAATCAATAGCTCTTAACCTTCCAATGCTGCAACCCTTCAACACAGTTCCTCATGCTGTGGTGATCCCCCCCACACACCATAAAATTATTTTATTGCTACTGTAATTTTGCTAGTTATGAATAATAATGTAAATACATGATATGTAGGATATCTGATAAGTGAACCCCCCCAAAGGGTCACAACCCACAGGTTGAGAATCACTGCCTTAAATCATATCTAGAACACTACTCCATCTAAATGCTCTATACAAATACTTTTTATTATCTGGAACATAATGATAATCAAAAAGCCTGTGTATATTCAGTATAGATAAAAAGATCTCCATTATCTTTTTTATAATGTTTTCAATATCAGTTGTCTGAATCCGAAGATATGGAAATCAAAGATGCCAAGCTGACTGTACAAGAAGGAAATGATACCATAATCGCTAAGCACTCCTATAGTTAGCCTACGAATTTGCTTCGTAGAGTCTATTTATATTTACCAAGCTTCTGAGAGAGGCAAATTATAAGTAAATTATGAATCCATAGAGAAACCAATAACTTTCATAAAAGGGGTGTTGATTTCGTCTTTACAATATGCTTCCTAAAAATTCAAGAACAGCTAGTTTTACAAATAAACCATCATAAAGCTCAGCGCCATCACCTTCAACAAATGCACCTTTAAGTGCATCTGATTTTATTATTTGATGGCACAAGAAACTTAAAAGTATGTTTGCTAATGGGTTTTACTCCTACCTTCAATTAACTCAATGTTCAAAGTATCAGTCAGCTATGAACTACAGCCTAGGAGAGAACTTCAGCCTAATGTCTATGGCAGTCCTGTTTCAGGGTTTACAAAACGACTTTTGTCTTGGCAACTTTGTGTACTTGGTTTGTATGAACAGAGAATTTCACTATGCAACCTAGGCTGGCTTTGAACTTGAAATCCTCCTGCGACCTTGGCCTCAAAAGGACTCAGGCTATGGGTGTCTACCGCCATGCCTAGTGAATAAATAAAGCGTCACTGGAGAACAGCTGTGCTCTCTAGTGTACAGTGCATCACCTGTGTCTGCTCTCACCCAGTAGCACTGAGAAGTTACAACAGGGAGGCTCTGGCCTTCAAAGGCTACAGTATTTGTCATAGAGGGTCACAATGAGACTGGGAGAGACTGGAGAACTAAGCTGTGCACTTCAGTACCCTAACACTAGATGCTGACAATGGACAACACAGAAAATAGCACAGGGACTTTACCTGCCATTTTCCTCTGGAGACCTGAAAAAAAAATAAAAAGTATCAATTAGAACTCAATGGCCTTTATAATTGTCCCATAATTTAGTACTGTGCATACCTCATCACTGTTCACATCACATTGTTCAAAATGCCTTCTTAACTGAAATACACCAAATCAGGGCTACTATGTGCTAGAAGTCAAGAGAAGAGGGGAAGGGAAGGAGAAAAGAAAAGAAAGTGAGTTTGAGGCCAGGCTGTAGTTTTAGGACAGACAGACCTACATAGAAAGACCCTGTCTAATAAAAAAAAAAATGAGGGTTAGAAAAGAAAGAAAGAAAGAAAAAAAGAAACAAAGAAAGAGGAAGGAAGGAAGGAAGGAAGGAAGGAAGGAAGGAAGGAAGGAAGGAGACAGAAAGAAGGAAACCATTTAAAGCCAATAATTTTTACAGTTGTTTTTATCTCTTTGTTAAACTCTTTGGTTGATCATTAGAAGACCTCGGTTGTTGGCATAAAATTAGAAATGTCAGACTGGAGAGATGGCTCAGTAGTTAAGAGTCAGAGTTTAGGTCTTAGCACCCATATCAGACAGCTCCTAACTGCCTTCTGTGGACCCAATGTCTCTGTCATCTACAGGAATTTTAACTCATGTGTTCATAGCCAAATACGGATACACATGTAGACATGTGTATAAAAATAAATCTTTGGAAAAAGAACACGACACCAATATTTTAAAAAAAAAAAACAATAGAAATGTCCTTTGGGGACATGTAGGGTCAAAGAAAAGGGGTTCAGTTTCAGAAGTGAATTTTTAAAAAAAGAAAGATTAATCCTATAGCTCCTTAAAGGGGAAAGACAAATGAAAATGAACTTTTTTTCTAGAATAACAAACGCAACAGAACAATAATCTTGAAGCCTTAAAGGAAACGATTTCCCAAGCAGAATCCCATTCCTAATCAAACTATTATTGACCTGAGACGGCCTAAGGAGACTGTTTTCAAGCACACACACAAATGTCAAGAAATGCTCTCCCACACTGTGCTGCGCTCCACAAAACCGAAGAAGCAGGTCAAAAAAAGAGCTCACATACATGGACTCGCCAGAGGCCCCTGGCTGTATGTAGCAGAGAACAGCCTTGTCTGGCCTCAGTGGGAGAGGATCGCCTAATCCAATAGAGAGAATGAGAATTGATGTCCCAGGGAGGGGGAATGCCCTGGGGGCACCCTCTTAGAAGGAAGGAGAGGGGAGATGGGGGAGAACTCTGCAAGGGGGGACCAAGAAGGAGGGCATCATTTGGGGTGTAAATAAATAAAATAATTAATAAAAGAAAAAAGAAAAAAAGAGCTCACATCAGCCATGTGAGGGAGCAACAGTGTCTCAGATTGTCTCATAAGACCCAGGAATGGGCAAGTTGATTTTTTAACAAACTGGTCTCCCAAGCAAAACAACTCAAAGAAGGCAGAAACCTAAGTAGCTGTCAGCAACCTCCCATGTTCAGAAAACCATTCAAGGGCTGGAGTTCCTTTTATCTTGGTCACTCATCCAGATTGTTGTATTTCTCTGCATGTCCCAAGTGCAGGAACATACCTGTGGTCCAGCTTGTGGGAAAATGATCAGCAGAAATTCAGAGAAAACAAGAGAGCACTGCTTCTACTCTTTTACCATCAGTGGTCAAGCCACAAGAAGAGAGGTGATGAAGCAGTCTCCAGCCACACAATCATGGGACTAACGTGAATCATCTTACTTTGGAATGTAAATAAATAAAGTAATTAATTAAAAAGTAAAGAATAAAAAGAGCTCACATCAGCCCTGTGAAAAAGCAACAGTGTCTCAGATTGTCTCATGGGACCCAGGAATAAGGACAAGTTGATTGTTTGACAAACTGGTCTCCTAAGTAAAGCAACTCAAAGAAGAGCCCGCATAGACGGACCCTGTGGTACCATTTCTGTGTAGAGAGCAGTCAGTTCAGATTGTGTCATGTTTTGAAAACTTGTGTATAAGAACATGTCAGTTCTGACATCCAAGAGCACTCCTCTTTCAGAAGAATTCATAGGCACAGTGGAAGTCAGTAGAAATACATTTTAGTAGCATCCACTGTGACTCTCCATGACACTAAATGAAACAATATAAAACATGTTCCTTGCATAAATAGTGATATGGCAGCCTGAGATCTCCTCCAAGCAGCATCCTGGCAGGAGCCATGACTTTCAGAAGCCCAAGTCAAAAACAAAACAAAACAAAACAAAACAAACAACAAAACAAAAAACTATGCATATATTCCCAAACAAGAGAATTGTAACTATATAAAAAAAAGTTAGTGTTTTCATAAACCATCTTTGAAAAGATATAGAAGGCTGCTAGCAGGTTACTTATGAAAAGGAGAACTGGTTGTACTTTTGTTATTCACCACTGTTTTCCTGTTGATAGTATGCATTACGTATTTAAATTCCATTCATGAAAATAATAAAATACATTCCTAATTTTAAAAAGCTAAGTGCATACAAGTCCTACCAGCAATTCTGATTCTAGCAATGTGTCATACACTTTTACCACAATAATATTTTTAGTTAAAGAAAAAGAAAAAAACAACCCAAGTATTCAATTATAAGAAACGGTGAGATTAATTATGAACATATACACCTTGTAGTCATCCTCAAAGAACAATACACAAAGGAACCCAAGCGGGGTGAGAGGAAGGGGGGAATCTGGGAGGGGTGTGGGTTAAATATGCTCAAAACACCTGAAGTCCTCAAAGCATAGAAACCATAATGCACGTATAAAAATGGACTAAAACCAAAAATTCCGATTAGCAATATGTTTAAGCAATTAACTGCAATCTTTGGCTCTGAGTCTCACAGCTCGGTTTCAAAAGAAGATTAAAATATTTTGAGGAAGAAAAAAGTATATCCAAATGGCATGACACTAAAATTAAATGACATGAATGTGACAAAGGAAAGGAAGAAAGGGGGGAAAAAGAGAGAAAGAGAAGGTCCGGAGAAGTGGTTCAGAGGTCAAGAGCACTGGATGCTCTTCCAGGGCACCCAGGTTCAATTCTCAGCACCCACAGGGCAGCTCACAACTGACTTTAACTCCAGTTCCAGGGGATCCCACAACCTCACTTAGGCATGCAGGCAGGCATAACACCAATGTACATGTAATAAAAAAAAATACTAAACAGTAAGCCAAAAAAGATGACTTACAATTACGTAATGTACAATTATGTAATTGTAATGACTTACAAGCATTACAGTCAGTAAGGGTCAGACCAGCTAGCCTACAGTAGTGGGACAGCTTTTGATGTTTCTTTTACATAACAGGGATCAAACAGAACTTCTTGGTCTGGAGAGGTGCTCAGCAGTTAGGAGCATTAGCTGCTTTTCCAGAGGACCCTGACTGGACTCCCCAGCACCCACTTCTTGGCTTAGAGCTGTCTGGAACCCTAGTCTCCAGAGATCTGACATCCTCTTCTAGGGCCTGGGGGGACTGTACACATGTGGTGCACAGACACGTAGGTAAAACATCCATATACACAAAATAATAAATTGTATTAAAAATAGAAGTTCTCCTACTCCTGAAACTGTGCTAAGTATTTCACAAAGTTAATTCACTTATTCCTCACTAAGGAAGTTAATTCACTAACTCCTCACTACAATTCATTAAGGACTGCCCATATCCACTCTGCATGTAAAAAGACTAAGGAAGAAAGACACTGTTAATTTACCCAAAGTGTCACGAAAGCATTTTTAATAAAGCAGGACTCACAGGTAAAATTATTTTATACAGAGCAAGAGTTGAGATCTAGTAATCACTAAAAAAGATACAGTTCAACATAGGCAATATTCCCAGCCAGTCACTCTGGACAAGATGGCTCAAAAGCCACATTGTGCCACAAACGAGTGAGATCTTCAGAGGCCGTCCCTTTGGTACTCCTGGAGGAGCATATGAGAAAATGGTAGAGGGCCAACTGGAAGGACTGTTGTGGCGTGAGGTCAGATAGGTAGTTCAATGGGCAAGCCTCTCTGCACTAAGTAGATGTGTGGCCTTGGGTCAATGATTTCTATTTTCTCTGTCAACACACACACACACAGTCACACAGAGTCACACACACATACACACACTCACAAACATGCAAACACACGCTTAGACACACATACATACTTGCTCACACACATTCACCATACACATACATATACACACACACAGTCAAACACATGTGCCCATATACACACATACACACTCATGTGCAAACTCAAACACACATATATATACACAGAGTCACACACATATACACACACTCACAAACATTGAAACACATGCTTACACACACAGTTGCTCACACACAAACATACATATGCACCACACACATACACACACATGCCCATGCACACATATGTACACACACATACATGTGCACGCACACACATACACACAGATACACACACACACAGAGGCACACTATAAGTGCTAAATAGACACTGCCACACGTCCTGCTGAGACCATTCAGCCCAGCCCCAACCTGCCTCCCTGTATCCAATAACTGGTCACAGCTATGGCTAGTTCCCCAAATGGAAGACTCACGCTTAGAGGTTAAGAACAAGCACTAAAGTACAAGCTATTTCATTTCAAAATCTCCTCTCTGGGGTTGGGGATTTAGCTCAGTGGTAGAGCGCTTGCCTAGCAAGCGCAAGGCCCTGGGTTCCGTCCCCAGCTCCGAAAAAAAAAAGAAAGAAACAAAATCTCCTCTCCACCCTCAAGTGAGAACTGCTTGTCCACAGCAGCATAGCTCATTCCTTTAAACCTCTTCCTTCCTCTGGAAAAGGAAGGTTAGAAGTGTCTGCCCTGAAGATTGACAGTCACCTCACTACACCCTTGAGAAGCTTCAGAAAAGGTCTGAAATCATTTTTAGTCTGACTCCAGCCCGGGTCCCGTGCCAAATGAGAGCTGTGTAACTTGTAACACAAAGTCTAAATTCTTACTGTGGTCTACCTACAGACCGAGCTACACCTCCATGACCCATTGCTGTGCCTCTCATTAGCTGCGTTTCATCTGTGTCAAACAAGTAACACTGTTACAGCATTCCAGCTACGCGCTGCTAGAATACACCTGATGAACGCCAGGCTTCTCCATTCAAAGAGCGGCCCTGCACACGTGCATTTGGAGAGTGTGTCCCTTTACCTGAAATCCAGAACATGGATGCCCTTGTAGCCGGGTAACCCTGTGAAAGCTTTTTCAACCTGTTAAGAAAACAAAAATAAAGATGCTAACTATGTAGATGCCAAATGTGTATTTCAGTTGCCTTAAACAGCAGAATGAAAAGGACACTCTTTCTGAACAACTATCAGAGTTGTACACATCGATCAAAAGTGACCATGGTTACAGTCATGACAGAAAATAGCCTTTGCCACAAGACTGTCACAGTTACTTCTTCATCTTGTCTTTCGTGATTTTAATGTGCCTTAATTTTTATTTTTTAATTTATGAAAAACACACCTCTTATTAGTTAAATCAACATTTTCTTCCTTGTGTGTGAAGCTTTAAATTCATTTCAAAAGACACTATAACAGCATTTGTATAACAGCATTATTTTTCCATCTTTATTAACTTGAGTATTTCTTATTTACATTTTGATTGTTATTCCCTTTCCTAGTTTCCGGGCCAACATCCCCCTAACCCTTCCCCCTCCCCTTCTCTATGGGTGTTCCCCTCCCCATCCTCCCCACAACAATCACGTTCACTGGGAGTTCAGTCTTAGCAGGACCCAGGGCTTCCCCTTCCACTGGTGCTCTTACTAGGCTGTTCATTGCTACCTATGAGGTTGGAGCCCAGGGTCAGTCCATGTATAGTTTTTGGATAGTGGCTTACTCCCTGGAAGCTCTGGTTGCTTGGCATTGTTGTACATATGGGGTCTCGAGCCCCTTCAAGTCCTTTCAGTCCTTCCTAAGATTCCTTCAACGGGGGTCCCGTTCTCAGTTCAGTGGTTTGTTGCTGGCATTCGCCTACGTATTTGCCATAACAGCATTTTTTAAGTGTCCCTGTTCCAGTTGGGAAGCTGGGCTCAGCTAGCACCCTGGCAGAGTTGAGTGTCTGTTTTCTCTAAGTGTGAACATGTCTGAGAGCGTCTGCTTCCTGTCTCCACATCACAAGAGAACTAGGAACACACTCAGCATTATATAAAAAAAAAAGTCTAAATGGCCCAAGTTAAGAAGCAGAGGCCAGATAACTCCACTGGTTAAAATATCAATCTGTAAGCTCACATCCGTGAGAGCTGGTTTTCAGACCAAGCCTTTAAAATGCCACCACATCTTTCCATCAGGACTCAGTAACTGGAGAAAGAGAAAGAGTGCCAGACCAAGGATCTAAAAATAATCTAATTATATAAAAATATGTATTTAAACAAAAGATAATATTTAATCCGTAATAATCCCAAGGGTGGCTCACCAGATGAATGACTTTGGGGCCAACACAAGAAAAGGTTAGGGGACCGTAGAGGCTTCTGGGAAGATTCCTTTAACTGCATCTCACAAAATCAGGGGAGTAGAACTTTTTAAAAATCTTGGTTTGCTGCAGATTCCCTTGGTTCAAAAATAAAGAATTCAAGGGGCTGTTAAAATGGCTCAGTCAATAATGTCCCTACCATGCAAGCATGAGTGCCTGAGTTTGTCTCCCCAACACCTATATGGAAAAACCTGAAATTCCAGGACCAGGAAGGTAGCGTGAGGAGCATCTCTCAGGCTTGCTGGCCATCCTGAAGGGGCGAGCTCCTGGCTCAAAAACACATCCTGTCTCAAAAATTAGGAGCTTCTAACCAACTCCTCATAATGTCAGGGGGTAGAATTTTTAAAATCTTGGTTCACCGAAGATCTTCTTGTTTTAAGAAAAAGAATTCAAGGATGGCTGGCTCAGAAGTTACTTGCAGTTATCTAACACTGCCATCCATATTCTGCCCACTGAACTGCATTACCCTTTCCGGTTACTCCTGCCTCAGGATACATTTGAAACTAAAAAACTCACTATGGTTTCTGAAGAAGTCTCTGTACAGGACAAAGGAAGGACCACTTTGAAAGGCAAATGAACAGCTAGCGAGATGGCTCAATGGCTAAAATGTTTGCCATGCAGGTGTGAGGACCTGGATTCAGATCCCCAGGAACTAACAAAGAGCTTGGTGCCCTAAAGAGTGTCTGTCATGCCAGTGGTGCAGGTAGGAGGCAGAGACAGGAGAATGCCTGGGAGCTAACAGGAGGTCAGACAGCCTGAGGCACACTCGGCAAAGGTGTGGAGGTCTCAACCAAGGTATAAAGCTAGAGCCAAAATGGAAGGTGTCGTCTGCCCTCCACATGCAGATGAACCACACGCAGACACAGAGAGAGAGAGAGAGAGAGAGAGAGAGAGAGAGAGAGAGAGAGAGAGAGAGAGAGCAGACAGAAGGAGACCTGATTTGACAGCAGCCTGTAGAAGCACAGTAGAGAAGCTGCCTTTCTCATACCTCGCTTCCTTCCTCAGATCCTCCCACATTCGTACTATCTTGAGCCCTTTCTGTCATACTTGGTACGGCCTCAGGTTTACCATGCTCTCTCTTGTACCCTAATAAAAAAAGATTTATGGTAGAAAATATCGTCCTGAGTGGGGTAACCCAGAAAGACATGCATGGTTTGTACTCACTGATAAGTGGACTTTACCCATAGTAAAATACAGGGCAACCATGCTACAATCCACAGACCCAAAGAAGCCAAGTGATAAGGAAGGTCCAAGGGAAGATGGTTGAATCTTTCTTAGAAGGGGAAACAAAATAGATTTCAGAGGTGGAGGGAGGGAGGGAACTGGATGGTAGAGGGGATGGGGAGAGAGGATCAGATGTAAGGAGAACAGGAGAGAACAGAAATTAGCGGGGATGGGGGTGGGGAGGGTATCTTTAGGACGTGCCAAAGACCTAGGATGAGGGCAGACAGACCGGGTGTCTCGTGAGGGATTTGGATCCTGAAGTGACTACTACCTGTAACCATCCAAGACTCCCAGTAGAGGGATAAGAACAGCAACCTTTGACCTAAAATGTGCCCTGCCTTCAAGATGTGCAGGGACAAAGAGGAGCAGAGAGGAAGGAAACGGCCAACCAATCACTGCCCCAAATGAGACCCACCCCATGTGCAAGACCCAATCCCTGGTGCCATGAATGATGCTCTGCAATGCTTGCAGACAGCATCCTAGGTTAGCTGTCCTCTGAGAGGCTCCACCTAGCACACAATGTAAACAGACACGGAGACCCAGAGCCAAACATTACATGGAGCTCGAGCTCCGGGAGTCTTGTGGAAGAGTTGAGGGAAAGATTGAGGGACCCAAAGAGAACAGGGAATCCACAGGGAGACCAACAGAGTCAACTAACCTGCACCTAGGGGCTCTCAGAGACGTAACCACCGACAAAAGAGTGAGCACGAACTGGACCTAGGCCCCTGCACATTTGTATCGGATGTGCAACTTGGTCTTCATGTGGGTCCCCCAACGACTGGAGCAGAGGCAGGTGCTGTCCCTGAATCTGTTGCCTGCCTGTGGATTTCTGTTCCCCTAACTGGGTCACCTTGTCTGGCCTCAGAGAGAGAAGAGGCGCCTAATCCTGCAGTGACTGAGGGGTTCCCCCTTCTCAGAGAAGGGGTGGAAGGAATGGGGAGAGACTGGACTGGAGGGGGGCTGATAGTGGGATGCAAAATGAAAAAATTACTAATAAATAATAACAAAGGGTTACGGGGTTACAGTGTCTGAACCTCTTTCCTTAGAAACAGGCTTTCAATTCTCTGTCTCCCAGTATTATTTAGGAGATTACACAAGGGAGCAACCTGTGTGCCCATGTCATGTAGGGAGAGCGCTGAAGGGGCTGGTGTTGTTTGCAGAATGGTAATTTCCTTCAGGACATCCCCAAAACACACACATAAGTACACATTCACAAACACATGCTCCTACACACACACTCACACACACACACACACACACACACTCACACACACACACACACACACACTCCTCACACACAGGGGGAGGGGGAGAGGGGAAGGGGAGGGGGGAGAGAGCCTTCCATGCAAAAAAATAATTATTAGGCCACATGTCACTCCCGGTCAGAAGCTGACAATGGTACAGACAGTAGCCAGGAAAGGAGGAGCGGCTTATGGTTGGCCCAGACCATTCCTCACCCTTAGATCACTTCTTCATGGCCACAGATCTCATAAAGTCATTGCCAAGGGGACACCTTTCAGAGTATTTATCAGATTTTCTCTAAATCTCCAGTCATTCCCGCAGTTGTTTACTGAAATTCTGAAGTTTATTAAAGGCTCCTTAATCCAGGCAGGAATGCCAGACGGCCAGTTCAGGACAGTATCTATGCCAGGTGGCCACTGGCCTGGCTGACATTTCTCCCACATACCATACAGCCTTGCAACTTGGCTGCACAGTTAGGAAAAGGAGTTGTCTGGCCTACACTGCCCCCATGTCTGATGGCTGCGATGATGCTATTTGGCTGACAGACACATATTTTTATTTCCCATCTGGACACAATGACGGGGAAGGAAATTAAGCCAGGGTAATGGAATTAACAAACTTGGTCAAGGAGAAGTCAATCAAGTAGGAATTGAGAAGAAATAAACAGGGAGAAATGGCGTGCCCAGTTATCACATACAAGAGTAGATGGCATTCAGCACCATGTTCACAAGGTTCACAAGAAAGGCCCCAAGTATGGATAATGTCTAATGGAAGAATTCTTTGGTCAAACTCAATCCAAAGTCCTTCTAGAAGGTAAGTAACAGCATGATTTAACACCGGCTTATTTAGAAAAACCTCTTTTTATAAAAAAAATTATTAATTTATTTTATGTATATGAGTACACTGCAACTGTCTTCAGACACACCAGAAGAGGGCATCAGATCCCATTACAGATGGTTATGAGCCAACATGTGGTTGCTGGGAATTGAACTCAGGACCTCTGAAAGATCACTCAGTGCTCTTAACCACTGAGCCATCTCCCCAGCCCCTAGATAAACCTCTTTTTAAAAAGCTCTCGCCAGAGGACAGAGACAAAGTAGACTTATTTCCACATTCCTCTGGTGTTTCTTAACTTTTCACACACATTACCTGTGAGTGACCTACTTAAAAGTGTCTAAACTAAGAAGAAGGAGCTGAACCTGGCGGCAATGGTACATGCCTTTAATCTCAGCTCTCAGGAGACAGAGGCAGGCAGATCTCTGAGTTCAAAGTCAGCCTGGTCTACAGAGTGAGTTCCAGGATAGCTAGGGCTACACAGAGAAACTCTGTCTCAAACAAACCACACACGCACACATGCACACTTGCGCACACACACGCGCACACACACAAGCAGTCCATAGCTGTTCAGAAACATTCATTTCTCCAAACATCAATGAGCTGAAATTAAAGCATAGAATTCACTTTTCTTTGGCAGTGGTGAGTTACAAAAAAACATTTATCTGTTAATGGGTAGAAAAAAATTGTTTCTAAAAGAGAGTTTATGTCTCTGAACTTTTCACACAAGTTTCTGAAGAAATGGCTAAGAGGCAACCGGAAGCTAGCAGATGGTCAGCTTGAATCCTCAACTTACCCATAAGCACTGTTGTCCTTGTGAGAGACTTAACACCCAGAACCACCATGTTATCCAATCAAATGAATCATCCACATGGGTGGGTTTTTTTTCCTATCATCCACATGTTAGAAAGAAATAAAAGCTTCTAAAAAAAAAAAAAAAAAAAAAAAAAAAATCACGCACCTCTGAAATAAACTCTTCCACAAGGAGCCGGTAGAGGGCGCTGGAGGGATCCCGCAGTTCTTCGCTGTACTGCTTCCCCAGAAGTTGGATGCTGAATTCAGCTATCTGTTCAGCAGCTGGCGGTGTGGGCTCCTCTGTCACATTCTCAATTTCATTGCTGATCTGAATTTAGAAAGAATAATAAATCCCAGTATTTATTCATTCAGTCAGTAAATATTTACTGATTACCCTCAAAGTTTTACATCAGAGGATGACTTTTTATGTAGTTTTCAATTATACAATAATGATGTCTCTTCACAGCAAATGAAAGCCTAACTGAGACAGCCTGGTCTACATAGTGAGCTCTGGGCCAGCCAAAGCTATATAGAGACACCCTGTCTCCAAAACAAGAAGAAAATGTAACAGAATAAGCAAATTTCATACAAAAGTCAACAACAGATGCTGTGAAGCTGAAATAGTAAGAAGAGACATTGTTTATATTTTTACAAATTCTTGAACAGACTGTCTGGCTTAATACAAGATAGCCGAATTCTCATGTTTATTTCTGTATTCAGTTTATCACAATATGCTATTTTAATGGATGCAACATGAAAAAATCTGCCCACACAAACATATACTCAGGAAGACGGAATAAAGTAATAATCTTTTCCAAAACTTGGACTGTTCTGTAATGACCAACCAGCTACACCAGCTTTAAAAGGGATAAGTTTTTTCTTTTATTGGATTTTTTTATTTACATTTCAAATGCTATCCTTTCCCATTTTCTTTTTCAGAAACCTGTTATCTCATCCCCCCTCTTCCTGCTTCTATGTGTGTGCTCCTCCACCCACCCATTCCCTCCCGCCTCCCCATCCTGACATTCCCCTACACTGGGGCACTAAGCCTTGACAGGACCAAGGGCCTCTCCTCCCACTAATGCCCGACAAGGCCATCCTCTGCTACATATGCAGCTGGAGCCGTACGTTCATCCCTGTGTACTCGTGGGATGATGGTTTAGTCCCTGGGAGCTCTGGGGGGCTCTGGTTGGTTGATACTGTTGTTCTTCTTATGGGGTTGCAAACCCAAAAAGGGTAATTTCTTGAACAGTAGTTGCCATTGGTCAAAACACTCTATATTACCTAAGTCTAGGTTAGGGAGCACTTAACTAGTATGTTCAAGGCCCTGCATTCAATCCCAAAAGTTTCTCTCTCTCTCTCTTCTCTCTCTCTCTCTCTCTCTCTCTCTCTCTCTCTCTTTTTCTTTCTCTCTTTCACACACACACACACACACATACTTCACATATACATGCTACATATACATAACACATACAGACACACTCACACACATATACACACAACACACATAAATACACACTATATATACACACCATGCATACACACACACACTCACACATATACACAAAACACACATAAATACACACTATATATACACACCACACACACACACTACATATACACTACTACACACTACATATACACTACACCACACACACACACACACACACACACACACACATACACACACACAATATGAGCCAATGGAGAATGACTAAGAGTTCAAGGTCAGCCTGAGCTATGTAGTGAGTTCCAAGACTGTGTAGATCTAGAGTCAAAGCCCTAGACGCTGTCTCAAAGAGAAAAAAAGAAAAAGAAACATTCCACGTCTTTCAGTGGCCAAATCTAACATAACCTGGACAACAAAATTAATATTAGGTTATAATCCAAGGAACAAAATGTCCATAAATCCATTCATAGGAATAAAAAAGACTGAATAAATGAGAGTAATAACAGTTTCTTTTAGAAGTTCACTTAATAAATCTAGAAGGAATGAGGGAATTCTACCGTTACTGCTAGAACACTGCAGTAATGGTTGCTGTGTGCATCACGTGTAACTGGGCACACTTATGCCAAGCGCCTCTATTGTACATATAGGAACACGGGAAGGACGCGTGAGCAGCCTGTAGGTGCAGAGAGGGCCAACAGCAGAACTGAGAAGAGAACACTTTCATTGTATCATCGTATGGCTCATGTAACAGAATAGGTTACAGAGTTTCAGAATAGGAATTAAGCCCAAAAACTACCCATTCCATTCCTCCTGGTGCTGGAATTGTCTCTCCGATATCCCTGACAAAAGGCTGCCCCCCTCAGCTGAAAGAGCTATCATAAGAAACAGACATGCTCTTCGGAGCGGTCCCCTATGCTTCCAAAAAGTCATCATCACAGATGGAAAAGTCTTACCCTAAAACCCTAACTGCCCCCCCTTTTCCATTTTTAATAAAAGTCGTGTGCTCTGGCTCACAAGTAAACCATAGCCAGAGGGGGTTTCATAGATTCCAGGAAGCTACCAAGGTTCCTCTAAGTTTTTGCTGACTCCTCTCCTCCTGACGCTTCCAATGATCTTAATTTTTACCTCAAGCATGGTTCCCATACCTGAGTTCTAGTTAAAATATGGTAGGACTATCGCCTACTTAAAGTAGCTCTACTTTTTATTAATGCAGTCTAATATTAAATGACCATTTATTGCATTGGGTATTTCCCTATAAGAACATGAGGCTGTCAGTAATAATAATACTTCTACCAACAAAAAACGTCACATGGAATTTTACACAAGACTGCCGTTTTGTTTATTACATTTCATCTTGGGGCTCAAGAGATGGATCAGCAGTTAAGAGCATTTGCAGAGGAGTGAGGCCGGTTTCCAGCACCCATGGTGAGCGGCTCACAACCATTTCCACTCCCAGGGACCTGATGCCTAGTCTGACTCCACAGTCACCTTCACATTCATGAACATAAAACACACACACATATAAACACACATGCACACATTACCAACACATTACCATTCTTATTAAGTGAGTGGGGAGGGAGGGAGGCAAAAATGGAATTCTGCCACCTGACTTCATATTAGTTATTGCCAAGGACTAGCCCCAGTTTGGAGAGAAGTTCTGAGAGAAGAGGTGTTTGAGAGCAGCAAAACAAATGACTCAAAGTCAAATTGTGGGTCCAAGCTGATGGCCTATGTAATGCTTGAGACAGCTTTTTAGCCTCTCTCTCTCTCTCTCTCTCTCTCTCTCTCACACACACACACACACACACACACACACACACACACACACACACACACACACACACACACACTCTGTGTGTGTTGTGCTCTAGATAGCTCTCTTGCCATTCTAAAAAAATCTCTCTGGATAGCTCATCTCTTGCAGTTCTCTTTTATTTATATATTTCCTTTTGATTAGCCTAGGAATCTGCATCCTATGACCCCAACCTCTTGTTTCTTAGAAAGAGACAGCAAGCACAGACAGTAAGACAACTAGGTGGGTTGCCACCCTGAAATTACCATCTCTACCAAGCCTGGGCCTAGACCTGTACTTCCTCTGTCCTAGGCTGACCTTGAACTCAAGAATCTGCCTGTCTTTGTAAGCATAAACAAACAAACAATAACAAAAACTTAGCTGGGTGGGATCTTGCTCTGCAATCACCACACCCTAAATTCCTCTATCTTCTTCTTTAATGTATTACTTCCTGACAAGCTGGCTCTTAGTGCAGCTGCCTCTGTTCCTTTAGATCTGTGGAGCTCCTTATACAATTCATATTGCATCCTTGTCTTTTGAGTAGTTGATAAATTATATATTTTTGAATTCATGTTTTCGGCATTCTTTCCCACAGCCTTAAGGACTGTCGTGAAGGTCACAGCGTTTTGCCATTTTGCTGAGACAATAAACACACCCTCACCTCCCAGACTCCTACTGTTTCTGAGTATCAAGGAGTCATTTACCTTGGCAGAGAGGATATTCGTCGAAGGAGGAACATAAAAATATATATATATCCCTTATGCCCATAGCAACCATCAACACTCCTGGCTCCTAGAGGTCTGTTGGTTCTGTCCCAAGAGTGGGAACCATGTCATGCCATCCCTGCCATGGCTGAGCAGATCTAAGCAAGTTACAAGGTCCATGCTAAGAAAGGAGAATGCAAAGTGACCAAACCTCACCTTTCTGAAAAAATCTTCATAGTTTACTTAATAAATAAGTCATGATACAGTGCGTCCTTAATTGTTTTTAAGTTCAGATTTTAGAAAAAGTTGGGAGCATAAGTGTATGCAGCATGCTTGTGTGTGTGTGTGTGTGTGTGTGTGTGTGTGTGTGTGTGTGTGTGTGTGTAAAAGATAGAGCTTGATGACAGGTGTCTTCCTCAACTGCTTTCCACTTTTCTTACTGAAGCAAGTGTTTTGACCAAAGCCAGAATTCACAGATTCAGCTTCAACAGCTCCCAGCTTAGGAGCCAGGTGAGCTCTGAGATGAGGGTGGGCTGCCTAGCTGCCTGTTTTCTCTGTGATGGTGATGCATGGGGGCTACTTTGCCTGCCTGGCCTTCTATGTGGGTGATAAAGTCAGGCTACCATGCTTGCCTGGCCTTCTTTGTGGGTCATAGAGACAGGCTTGCAAGGATGAGAGTGAGTGATACAGGTAGGTGGGCTGCCATCCCGTCTGGTTTTAGATGAGATAAATTGGGCTGCCATGTTTGTCTGCTTTCTATGAGGGGGCTATGATTTGAATTACATTCCTTGCTTCTGCACTTCTAGTGTTCTCTCTGCTGTGCTACCTCCCAGGCCATAATGTAACATAACTTTTAATAAAATGCTTCCATATGCCTGGGCAGGGTCTAACTCTGTACTTCCCTGTAATTTTTCTTTTTTTTTGTAGTGGACCCTCATCTATAGATTTTACTGCTGTTTAGAAAACAAGTCCCTGGTAATAATTGTGTGCTTAAAAGGTGTGATGGCTTCTTAAATTTTAAACTGCATAGAATCCATTTCCTTTCTCTCTGAAGAAGTTAAGGTCCAGTCTCCTGGGTTAGAAAGTCAAGGGTTTATCAGCACGAGAGTTTTCTAGAAATCCTCTATCAAAACATTACCAATATGACAGACCTGTTCAGCTCCTCCAGAGGATATCAGGTTTCTGATGTACTGGGTTTAGAATTCATGGTTATTTTCAGACCATGTGAAGTCCTGTGCAGTCCAGAAATGGAATGTTAACTCTGTTATCTCCCATGTTCCGCGTTAGAAAACAACGGGAGAGAGCGTGACTTACACTCTCCTGTGGTGATGCTGCGCTGCTCTCTGAGGCCGCCCCTGGATATGAAGCACTGGAGACAGCACCTAAGCAGAATCCAAAATGCACATGACATTAGTCCTTGAGTAAGCCCGAATTCACGTCAGGATGCAAAGACGTACTTCAAAGGTCATCCTTACAAGACCTTTGCTTTTTATTCTGAAGGCTTTTTTAGATATAAACTCAAGAGACATTTGCTCTCCTGGAGTCTCAATAACTATGACTGACTGAACAGGTGGCTTTTTTTTTTTTCTGAGTTTGTCAGGCTCTGATATAGATGCTAAGATTCAAGAAGGAAGTTTCTATTCCTAGGGAGCGATCAAATAAAGGGAACAGACACTGAAGTGCTCAGCTATACGAGACCTGTGCAATAGTTGCTTGGCCATTATTTAACGACCACTGAAATGCTGAAATGAGCCCACTTCGTGCTATTCTATCTTGTATGTGCTCAAAATTTTTAACATAAAGAAGTTAGACTTTTTACAAATATATTTCAGTGTAACCCTTGTAGAGAGCCTCCCGAACTGAAAGATGTCTTTGGGTTCAATCTTTAGCAAAAGGACAGAAGAGAGGAATGGAGAAAGGATGAGACAAGAGACAGGAAGAGAATGAGTGACTAACTTACATGAAATGCAGAACTCGGGGCTAGAGAAATGGATCCACAGTTAAGAACACTTCACACTCTTTCAGAGGAACCCAGTGAGGTTCTTAGCACACGTGCCAGCAGCGTCAGCCTGTAACTCCCACTCCAGGGGATCTGACGCTGTCTTTGATACAATGCCCTCTTCTGGCCTCCCAGGCATACATATATGCATGATATTTAGACAGGAATACAGAGGGGGGGTATTAAATTTTTAAAAATTAAAACCTTTTAAACTTATAAATCAATACAGGCTCAGAGGAACACATTCTCACTCTAGACTGTGTCAGAGAATCCTTATCCTGGGAAAGTCCAGGTTACAAGTAACAAAGTGACAAACCAAATGTCCTACCTCAGCTGAAGTGTCTGTCTTAAAGTAATTCATTTTGTCACACTCCTGTATTAAGCTGTGTTCTGAATTTTAAAGAACCTGCTGCATAATATCATAAACCAAGTGAAAAATAATTGTTGTGTCTTAAACAATATATAAATAGAAAAAGTATTTGAAAAATATGAACTGAAAATTTATACTTGCTTAAAAAATCTTCCGTGACTAAGAAATAAAAGTGAATAAAGGAAAAAAGCTTTACCTGCCAATGTTGAGGTCTCGCCAATAGGAACTGGAGATGACAACTCAGGTCTAGAGGGGAAAAAATGCAGCTATTAAAAAGTCCAGAAACCTGGGCAAATAAGTATTATGAACTTTGGAACTTGAGTTCCCAAAGGAACTCCTTAGACCACCAAATAAAGGTTTCTGGGCCAACATGCCAAGTTGTATAGTCAAAAAATAATATAACTTCATAATTTACTTATTTTGTATTTATTGAAGGCTCATCAGCATATCCACCCTATACGAAGAACTTTCCTACTTATAACTCATCACCCGCCTGTTTTCTTCTTCTTTAGTTCAAATCATCATGTGAAACTACTCTATCTGCCTACTTTGCCTCTGCCACCCCCTTAATCCTCTAGAATGCATTGTCAGTGCAGAAGCATTGCGCAGTCCAATATTTAAATTGATTGAAATTAAACAGCTGGGAATTCAGTTCCTTATTCACAGCAGCCATATTTTAGGTATTCCGTGCTCACATGTGGCTAATGGCTGTCTCAGACTGGACAGGACAATTACAGGCATTTGGGTCACAAAAGGGTCTATTTGTTCATCGACAGAGTCACATTAAGAATCTAAACCCCTGGCTGAGCATAGTTCAATAGAACAGCGTGTGCCTGTCATGTATCCAGGCTCCAGCCTTGATACTAATGTCTACAACTAGAGGGAAAGGGAAAAGAGATAAAAATTATGAACTTCCATGAGATTAAGGATTTGCCTGACCTATCCTTTTCTGTCTCCAACATCTAAGAGCTTTAAAAAGACATTTTTGCAGAACTAGAGGTATAATCCAATTGTCAGAGTTCTTGCCTAGCATGTGTGGAGCCCTGGGCTCACTCTCCAGCATGCCATTAGCTAGGTACTGTGGTTCCTGTCTGCAATTGGAGCACACAATGTAAGATTTAAGGGAATATTAGGATTTATGATGATAAGTGAGGCATTTGTGATTGAACCTAGACTAGAAGGGGGAGCAAAGGCATGTTCTCTACAACCTGAGAGCCCAGCAGGTAGATATCTGTGAGTTCGAGGCCAGCCTGGTCTACAGAGTGAGTTCTAAGACAGCCAAGGCTACACAGAGAAAATCTATCTCAAAAAACAATATAAATAAATAAATAAATAAATAAATAAATGTTGTACTACTTGAAAATTAAATATAAAATGGCTGGAGAGATGGTTCAGTGTTTAAGAGCAATGGCTGTTCTTTCAAGGTCCTGAATTCAATTCCCAGAACCCATCTGACAGCTCATAACTGTCTATAACTGCAGTCCCATGGGACCCAATGTCCTCTTCTGATGTGCAGATATACATACAGACCTATACTCATATACATAAATAAATCTTTTTAAAATTTTTAAATGAGAGAGAAAGAGAGATCTAGGCAATTACATGAAGAATAGAAGCTGAGTAAGACACTCTGGGTCCAACACATTGTGGATGTGGAGGAGACAGTTTCTCCTGCTCTTTCGTTAGGATCAAAGTTCCACAAACAGAGAACATTGCTAAGGAGTTACTCACAAGAAAAAAAAATGTAAAAGGAAAAAAATATATTGTGATAACAGTGTATTATCAGAAGGATATGCTGTAGCAGACAGGAAGAGATCAAAGGTGTACTATGCTTTCTTTTATTGGATATATTTTTTATTTACATTTCAAATGTTATCCCCTTTCCCAGTTCCCTATCCATAAGCACCCTTTCTCTATAAGGTTGTTCCCCCTCCCCAACCAGCTTAGGCAGGACCAAGGCCTTTTCCCCCATTGGGCCCAACAAGGCCATCCTCTGCTACATATACAGCTGGAGCCATGGGTCTGTCCATGTGTACTCTTTGGGTAGGGATGTACTATTCTTATTTCAAGGCCATAATCATAAAGTCAATAAAGTAATCCAAACAGCCATCTACTCAAATCTGTGTCCATGGCATCGTGAGACATATGAATGACCAAGCCCATAGAGTTCTACTGTCTTCCTATCTACTTGTTCTATTCAAAAGCTCCTGTGTGTATACTCCAACTGTGTCTTCACTTTGTCGTGGAAGTTGGGTGTCTGGTGATTGGCTTGTTTAGTTTATTTTTGAATCTACTGGTGATGTCTTACGTAATTGCCTACATCTTATGTATATACTACTGATATTCTGAGAATGAGTAAAATTCAAAATTTAGTCACTATTCCTCATGGTTACAATCTGCCTTATGTTACTACTAATTAGAAGCCAGAAATCATCCTGTACCTAATGGCTGGCCAAGATGTGTACTGACAGTTTAATCACGCCTATGCCACTCTTGATTCAGGAGCATAGTCATAAAGTTAAAAAAGCAATGCAAACAATCATCCATCATGTAACAAACTGACCCCTCTAAGATGACCCTTCTCAGCTTACTGTTAGCCTCAGTAAGGCAGACATCCACTGAATTTTCCTGGAGATGAATGACCTTACCTTCTGGTAAGGTCAGACAGTGAACAAGCACAGTGGCCCTGGTGGTTGGTATTCTGGGGACAGAGATGGCCTCAAGGGGACCAGCATTTTGGACTTACCCACAGGCCTGATCCTTGCAGGAGCTGAAAGGAAATAGAAAAGGGACAGTAGGGTAACTGCTGAAAGTCTGCATGGCTTCTAAATGCTGCTGTTGAATTTGGAAGAAAGACTTACCTGCTCTCAGCTTCCTTTGTGTATGTCAATTTCTAGTGAGAACAGAGACACAATGCCTGAGTTAATAACACTGATTACACAGCGAATACACTACTCTACAGGGGTCACCGACACCCTAACATGTTAGACACCACACCACTATTCTCTAAGGATGAGCAATTAATGAAAGCAGATAGAAGGGATGCCAAGTTTGTTCTACAACTGTTCAAACACAGAAGCATTCTGTGTCTGCTGATGTGCCCTGATGTTGCTGTGTACTCTTACTTCAAAAAAACAAAGCTACAACAAAACACTAAAGTGGTCTCAAGGTCTTGTTTCAAGTCCCCGTTTCTCCTCCCAAGTTATAGACACAAAGCCTACACCCTTTCTGGTGCCAGAGGTCAGTTTTCTCATCCACTGAATGGAAAGAAAACTAAGTCACCCAGAGGTATTGTTAAATAATTTATAGTTAAATACTTTGCTACTCTTTTAATTCTACGGTCTCTCCCAAGATAATCTGACACCTTAATACTTTCAGTTACTAACTCAAAGCTGGTGAATATTTCTATAATTAAAAACCCAGTCCACCCTCCTTCGCTTCACACCAAAATATTGAACCATTCACATTTCCCATAAGCAGTTTACATGAACGCTTCAAAAGTGAGTTCACCCTTCTCTGCCCCCTACAAAAGCACCATTGTATCTGCTCCTCTCTCACACTCTTGCTCTCACTATCATAATAAATACATGATAAGTAAATGTAAAGTTTTAATTCCAAGCTTTCAAGCCAGCTCCTTTGTCTTATCCCCTTATAACCCTGAAATACTTCCCGTCATCCACAGAGCTAAATCCAAGCCTCTTAACACTCTCCTCTTCTCCTGTCCCTCTAGTACAGTGGCCCTAACCATTCCCTCCAAACACGGCTCATGTTGCTCCCTCAGTCTGCCCTCACATCCTCTCCTTCTCACCCAAAACACATTTAGCATTTTAGACTCAAGCCAGACAACGCACCGCTGGTTTAATACTAAATGACCATGAAAGCTTAGTTCCTAGACTTTCAAGTTAAAAATAAAATCCCACTTGTAAGAAACACACTTAATATAGCATCACAAGACTGTTAAGAACTCCCTTATTTATTTCTTGCTTTAAGAGTTGATCCAAAAAATAATAACTGATCCAATATTCTGGACACAATTTGAAATATGCAACACTGATATAAATGTGCATACATGGTTCTTTTCTTCATTGAAATTTTTTAAAATCAATAATGACTGGAAATGGAAGCCCCAAACACAGGAGGAAAATGTGCTTCGAGCGTTTTGTTTTCGTGGGGTTGCTGATCAAACAGAGGGCCTTGAACAGGTCACTAGACTCCGCACTGCGGAGCAATATCCATAGCCAAGAATACATTTTGGAAAAGAGAACTGACTATGGATTTGAAGATCCATCACAACTAATTTTATTTTCACATTGTCTTTATTTTCAAAATAGAAAGTGCCTTATAAGGTTACTATTCATTAGATACAAGATCTGGTAAGCATAGGTTACACAGTGTAACTTATTATTGTAGTTGCTAAAATAGAGCAGGTAAAAGTATGACCGGGAAAGATGGATGCAGTGTCTTGACTTGGACTCAAGTGACTTGAACTGTGACATGCCGTAATAATGAGGCGAATTTATGCTAAACACATTAAAAAGTCTACTCATCAGTGAGAGCTAATCTTGGCTGTCAACTTGGCTATGTCTGGAATTAACTAAAACTGAAGCGGCTGGGCACATCTGTCTGTGGTTTTTCTTGATTAGAAAAGTTCAGGGTGGAAGATCCACCTTAAATCTAGATCATTTGAGGTCAGAAAATCCACCTTAAATCTAAGCCACACCCACTGGTTCCAGCCCATATAAAAGGACATAGACGAAAGAAGCTCTTGCCTTTTGCCTGTTTGCCCTCACTCTTGCTGGCATATTCATCTATTCTGCTGCTGAAGCATTCTTTCACTGCTCTTAGAAACTACTTCTCTGAGATTCCAACATAGAGTCAAGCTGAGACATCCAGCCTGAACTGAACATCCTTGGCACTCTTAGACTTTCCGATGAGAGACAACCACTGTGGGACTAACCAGACCACAGCCTCTAAGGCACTCTAGTAAATCCTCTTTTAAGATGTGGATTCATTCTAGCAGTTCTGTTCCTCTAGAGAACGCTGGCTAATAAAGAACTCATGTTTAAAAAGCCACAGACAGCCGTATGCATCTCTAACCCCAACATTCCTGGGAGACAGAAACAAGAGACTCAGACAGAAGGTCACATGTTTTGTACAAAAGCAAAAATTAAAAGAGACCTTGCCTCAAAAGACAAGGTGAAAGGAGAAAGGTGATTCCCAAGAACTTGTACTCTGCCAGTGACATGTATGCTGTGGCACACATGTAATAACAGAGAGAGAGAGAGAGGAGAGAGAGAGAGAGAGAGAGAGAGAGAGAGAGAGAGAGAGAGAGAGAGAGAGAGATCTTAAATTAAAATCACATTTACACTTCACTAAATGTGCTGTGCTGAATGGACTATATCCTCTAACTTAATTAGAATGTCTGGGGTCCATTCTGAATGAATATGTAAATGAATTTGGCAAGAATGTTTAACTCATACAGATCCTTATCCTTAAATTTTTGCATAATACTGTTTTGACCCATTTACATGTATAAACAAGGCTGGCACTGTTTTGGATTAGCAGTATTCATTATCAGTTGCTCCTCGGCCTTTTGGCTACGATCAAGTGTAGCCGTATTCATTATCAAAGGCCAGAGCTAGGGATAGAAAAGAAAGCTATTCCCCAGGGCAGCTCACTCAGAACCCTTAAAACTCACCTTCTCCTCCTTTAGCCTTGAGCCTACACAATCACACCTACAACGACGCACAGTTCCTTCTCTCCCTGTTACACTTACCTCCATGATTAAGTGTCTGTGTTCCACAGACTGACTAAACTGGGTGCCCATTTCAAACACACTTGTGACTCCATCCTCACATAAGTTCATCCAGTATCGATATTCCTCACGCCCAGGAAGTCGGTCCCAAAACGTCCTGAAGGCTTCCCAGATGGCTTCCTGGCACACTGGAAAGTAAAGAGAATGTGTTTGGGAAAGAACCTAACGTGTTCCCATGACAGTCATGGGGCCACCAACTCCCTCTCTTCTGAACACTTTGACCTTCCTATCCTTTCGGCAGGGTCATGAGAATGACAGCCCGTTAGAAAACGTCCTGTTCAAACGTTTCCATTCTGAAAAAGACATTGCACTTCCCAATACTTCTTTTATACAGGGGATTAAACCACTGCTTAGTGAATTTGATCCCTGCTGATTTAAAAAATAATTCTATATTCATATGTCATGAAAATGTAACTTACATTGATCTGTTTTATTAACAGACACTGTAATTTTAACCTTCTTTGATTTATTTTTTTTTACTGAAGTCATAACTTCAAAAGACAATTTCTCAGCTTTCCAAAAGATAATGACATTTTTGGACCCAGCGGTAAAATAACTCCTAATGACTTAATGCTAGACACACAGTTCAGCCCTCATCAGAGGAGCTTCTTCTTGCAATGGATAGTAATTAATAGAGACCCACAACTGATCAACGTGCAGAGAATAAGGGACATCGAACACTCAGCCCCAAATGCAATGTCTACATCACATTCCTCCTCTCAAGGAGGAATAAGAATCTATGCAGAAGAGGGACAGAAAGAACACAAGAGTCAGAAGAGGTGGATGACTTCAGGGAAACTGTTTTCCAGACACAACAGGAGGATGCACATATGAAAAGACTGTAACAGCATGCATTGGACCTGCACAAGCATGAGCCAGGCAAAACCCCAGCATGGCGGAGGGAAGGTCAGCACAAACCCTCACGTCTACCTGCAGAGCAGTTGGCATTCAGTTGTTGCTGTGAGAGGAACTCAAACAATAGTGTGACATCTTGATATATAGACCACATTCCAGAACAGATCTCACCAGGTGTAGTGAACTTGAGGTTTTTTGTTTCGTTTTATGATCATTAACACAGAGAGAATTGAACTGGGTGAGTAGGAAAGTGGGGAAGGACTTAGGAGTAGTTGAGGAGGGGGAATTACGAGGTCAAAGTATATTTTATGAAGCTTTCAAAGAATAAATAAAAGCTTCTTTAAAAAAAACTAAAAAGAGGCAGACATCTTGAGACTGCAGGACAGACTGCCACCTCTGTACATCTCGGCCCATATCCCTGGTCCAAGGGGAAACTGCACAGTGCCTCTGGACACAGGGATATAGGAATAGACAGTCCACAGTACTTGCAGTTCTGGTCTGTGCCCAGGAACGAACTGGCCAAACAGCTCCCTGTACTCAAATCCCATGAGGGAGAGAGCTGGACCCTCAGAAGTGTGGATACTCCTGAGAAGTCAAAGGAGAATACTCTCTGCCCAGAGTCCAGACCCAAGAGGGAATCACATAGTGCCAACTGTGCCTGTGGGGTGCAAGGACCTACACAAGCAGTCAGGGGCAGGACCATTGATTCCTGCCCTTCCCTAGAGCAGGAAGACAGTCTCCTGGAGTGCTGACACACATGAAATCAGAGCACCTGTTCTCAGGAAAGGCTGAAAAAATAACCAGGAAAACAGTTCTACAGGAGTGTTGACACAGAGGCCTATAGCAGGTCAAGTCACTCCCAGAAACAGCAAGACAAGCAAACACCAGGGACAACCCAATGGCTAGAGGCAAGTACAGGAACCTAAGCAACAGAAACCAAGATGACTTGGCATCATCAGAGCCAGTTCTCCCACCAAAGAAAATACTGGATATCCAAACACACCAGAAAAGCAAAATTTAGATTTAAAATCACATTTATTGATAATGATGGAGGACTTTAAGAAAGACATAAAGAATTCCCTTAGAGAAATGCAGGAAAACACAACTAAACAAGTAGAAGCCCTTAGAGAAGAAACAAAAAAATCCCTGAAAGAATCACAGGAAAACACATTCAAACAGGTGAAGCAATTGAAAATGGAAATAGAAACAATAAAAAAAGCACAAAGGGTAACAACTCTGGATATAAAAAACCAAAGGAAGACACAAGGAGCCGTACACAAGCATCACCAACAGAATACAAGAGATAGAAGAGAGAATCTCAGGGGCAGAAGATTCCATAGAAAACATCAACACAACTGTCAAAGATAATGTAAAATGCAAAAAGCTCCTAGCTCAAAACATTTAGGAAATCCAGGACACAATGAAAAGATCAAACCTAAGGAAAATAGGTATAGAAGAAAGTGAAGACTCCCAACTTAAAGGGCCAGTAAACATATTCAACAAAATTATAGAAAACTTCCCTAACCTAAAGAGATGCCCATAAATATACAAGAAGCCTATAGAACTCCAAATAGATTGGACCAGAAGAAAATTCTTCCTGTCACATAATAGTTAAAACACCAAATGCACAAAACAAAGAAAGAATATTAAAAGCAGTAAGGGAAATTACACCTGACTTCTCACCAAAGACTATGAAAGTCAGAAGATCCTGGACAGATGTCATACAGACACTAAGAGAACACAAATGCCAGTCCCAGTTACTATATCCAGCAAAACTTTCAATTAACATAGATGGAGAAACCAAGATATTCCATGACAAAATCAAAATTATGCAATATCTTTCTACAAATCCAACCCTACAAAGGATAATGGATGGAAAACTCCAACACAAGGAAACTACACCGTTCAGAAAGCAAGAATATAATTTCCTTGCAATGAAACCAAAAGAGAGACAAACATAATTCCACCTCTAACAATGAAAATAACAGGAAGTGACAATCATTATTCCTTAATTTCTTTCAACATCAACGGACTCAATTCCCCAATAAAAAGACATAGACTAAAAGACTGGATATGTAAAGAGGACCCAGCATTTTGCTGCATGCAGGAAACACACCTTAGAGACAAAGACAGACACTACCTCAGAGTAAATGGCTGGAAAACAACTTTCCAAGCAAATGGCTAAGAAACACGTTTGAGTTGCCACTCTAATATTGAATAAAATTGACTTTCAACCAAAAGTCATTAAAAAAGATAAGGAAGGACACTTCATATTCATCAAAGGAAAAATCCACCAAGTTAAACTCTCAATCCTGAAAATTTATGCTCCAAGTGAAAGGGCACCTATATTCATAAAAGAAACCTTACTAAAGCTCAAAGCACACATTGCACCTCACACAATAATAGTAGGAGATTTCAACACCTCACTCTCATCACTGGACATATCATGGAAATCGAAATTAAACAGAAATGTAGAAAAACTAACAGAAGTTATGAACCAAAAGGATTTAACAGATATTTATAGAGCATTCCATCCTAAAATAAAAGCACATACCTTCTTCTCAGCACCTCATACTACCTTCTCCAAAATTGACCATATAATCAGTCACAAAACAGGCCTCAACAGATACAGGAAGATAGAAATAATCCCATGCATCCTATCAGATCACCACACACTAAGACTGGTCTTCAATAACAACAATAATGACAGAAAGCCCACATATACATGGAAGATAAACAATGCTCTACTCAATGACAACTTGGTCAAGGAAGAAATAAAGAAAGAAATTAAAGACTTCTTAGAATTTAATGAAAATGAAGATACCACATTCCTAAACTTATGGGACACAATGAAAGCTGTGCTAAGAGGAAAACTCATAGCTCTGAGTGCCTGCAGAAAGAAACAGGAGAGAGCATATGTCAGCAGCTTGACAGCACACCTAAAAGCTCTAGAACAAAAATAAATAAATAAATAAATAAACCCATGAGGAATAGAAGGCAGGAAATAATCAAACTCAGACCTGAAATCCACCAAGTAGAAACAAAAAGGACTATACAAAGAATCAACAAAGCCAGGGGCTGGTTCTCTGAGAAAATCAACTAGATAGATAAACCCTTAGCCAGACTAAAAGGTCACAGAGAGTTTATCCAAATTAACAAAACCAGAAATGAAAAGGGAGACATAACTACAGATTCAGAGGAAATTAAAAAAATCATCAGATCCTACTACAAAAGCCTATATTCAACAAAACTTGAAAATCTGTAGGAAAATGGACAATTTTCTAGATAGATACCAGGTACTAAAGTTAAATCAGGAACAAATAAACCATTTAAACAACCCCATAACTCCAAAAGAAATAGAAACAATTATTAAAGGTCTCCCAACCAAAAAGAGCCCAGGACCAGATGGGTTCAGTGCAGAATTCTATCAGACCTTCATAAAAGACTTCATACCAATACTATCCAAACTATTCCACAAAATAGAAACAGATGGAGCACTACCAAATTCCTTCTATGAAGCCACAATAACTCTTTTACCTAAACCACACAAAGACTCAACAAGGAAAGAGAACTTCAGAACAATTTCCCTTATAAACATTGATGCAAAAATACTCAATAAAATTCTTGCAAACCAAATCTAAGAACACATCAAAATGATCATCCATCATGATTAAGTAGGCTTCATCCCAGGAATGCAGGGATGGTTTAATATATGAAAATCCATCAATGTAATCCACTATATAAACTGACTCAAAGATAAGAACCACATGATCATTTCATTAGATGCTGAGCAAGCATTTGACAAAATTCAACATCCCTTCATGATAAAAGTCCTGGAAAGATCAGGAATTCAAGGCCCATATCTAAACATAGTACAAGTCATATACAGCAAACCAGTAGCTAACATCAAACTAAATGGAGAGAAACTTGAAGCAATCCCACTAAAATCAGAGACTAGACAAGGCTGCCCACTCTCTCCCTACTTATTCAATATAGTACGCGAAGTCCTAGCCAGAGCAATTATGAAAGGAGGTCAAAGGGATACAAATTAGAAGGGAAGAAATCAAAATGTCACTATTTGCAGATGATATGATAGTGTACTTAAGTGACCCCAAAAAGTTCCACCAGAGAACTACTTAACCTGATAAACAACTTCAGCAAAGTGTCGGGGTATAAAATTAATTCAAACAAATCAGTAGCCTTCCTCTACTCAAAGGATAAACAGGCTGAGAAAGAAGTTAAGGAAATGACACCTTAGTCCCAATAGTTCACAATAGTCCCAAATAATAAAAATATCTTGGTGTGACTTTAACCAAGCAAGTGAAAGATCTGTATGACAAGAACTTCAAGTCTCTGAAGAAAGAAATTGAGGAAGATCTCAGAAGATAGAAAGATCTTCCATGCTCATGGATTGGCAGGATTATTATAATAAAGATAGCCATTTTGCCAAAAGCAACCTACAGATTCAATGCAATCCCCATCAAAATTCTTAATCAATTCTTTATAGAGAAAGAAAGAGCAATTTGCAAATTCATTTGGAATAACAAAAAACCCAGGATAGCGAAACCTATACTCAACAATAAAAGAACTTCTGGGGGAATCACCATCCCTGACCTCTAGCAGTGTTACAGAGCAATAGTCATAAAAACTGTATGGTATTGGTACAGAAACAGGCAGATAGATCAGTGGAACAGAATTGAAGACCCAGAAATGAACCCACATGCCTATGGTCACTTGATCTTTGACAAAGGAGCTAAAACCATCCAATGGAAGAAAGATAGCATTTTCAACAAATGGTGCTGATTCAAATGGAGGTCAGCATATAAAAGAATGCAAATCAATCCATTCTTATCACTCTGTACAAAGCTTAAGTCCAAGTGGATCAAGGACCTCCATATCAAATCAGACACTGTCATTAGGACAAAACAGCAACCAACAGATTGGGAAAAGATCTTTACCAATCCAACATCTGATAGAGGGCTAATATCCAAAATATTCAAAGAACTCAAGAACTTAGACTCCAGAGAGCCAAATAACCCTATTAAAAAATGGGGTTCAGAGCTAAACAAAACATTCTCAGCTGAGGATTATTGAATTGCCAAAAAGCACCTAAAGAAATGTTCAACATCCTTAGTCATCAGGGAAATGCAAATCAAAACAACCCCGAGATTCCACCTCACGCCAGTCAGAATGGCTAAGATCAAAAACTCAGGTGACAGCAGATGCTGGCAGGATGTGGAGAAAGAGGAACACTCCTCCATTTTTGGTGAGATTGCAAACTGGTACAACTACTCTGGAAATCAGTCTGGAGGTCCCTCAGAAAATTGGATATTCCACTACCTAAGGACCCAGCTATACCTCTCTTGGGCATATACCCAAAAGATGCTCTAACATACAACAAAGACACATGCTCCACTATGTTCATCGCAGCCTTATTTATAATAGCCAGAAGCTGGAAAGATGCCCTTCTACAGAGGAATGGATACAGAAAATGTGGTACATCTACACAATGGAGTACTACTCAGCTATCAAAAACAATGACTTCATGAAATTCATAGGCAAATGGATTGAACTGGAAAATATCATCCTGAGTGAAGTAACCCAATCACAGAAAAATACACATGGTGTGCACTCATTGATAAGTGGATATTATCCCAAATGCTTGAATTATCCTAGATGCACAGAACACATGAAACTCAAGAAGGATGACCAAAATGTGGATGCTCCCACTCTTTCTTAAAAGGGGAAAAAAATATCCATAGGAAGGGATATGGAAGCAAAGTTTAGAGCAGCAACTCAAGGAATGGCCATTCAGAGCGTGACCCACATGTAGCCCATATATAATATACAGCCACCAAAACTAGAGAAGATTGATGAAGCTAGAAAAATGCATGCTGAAAGGGACTGGATATAGATCTCTCCCGAGAGATACATCCAGAGCATGTCCAATACAGAGGTCAATGCTAGCAGCAAACCACCGAACTGAGAATAGGACCCCCTTGGGGGGGAATTAGAGGAAGTATTGAAAGAGTTGAAGGAGCTTGCAACCCCATAAAAACAACAATGCCAACCAACCAGAGCTTCCAGGGACTAAACCACTACCGAAAGACTATACATGGACTGACCCAGGGCTCCAAATGCATATATAGCAGAGAATAGCCTTGTTGGGGCACCAGGGGAAGGGGAAGCCCTTGGTCTTGCCAAGGTTGGACCCCCAGTGCAGAGAAATATGGGGAGGACAATAAGGAGAAATACCTATATGGGGGAGGGGGAGGAGAGGGAATGGGAACTTATGGACAGGAAACAGAAAGGGGAAATAACATTTGAAATGTAAGTAAAGAAATATATCTAATAAAAAATTTTTAAAAAAATTAAAAGGAGCCAGACAGTGATGACTCATGCCTTTAATCACAGCACTTGGAAGGAAAAGGCAGGTGGATCTCTGAGTTTGCAGTCAGCCTAGTCTACAGAGAGTTTTAAGATTTTAAGATAGCCAGAGAAAAGCCCTGTCTCAAAAGAAGGAGGAGGATGAGGAAGAGGAGGAAGAGGAGGAGGAGGAAGAGGAGGAAGAGGAGGAGGAGGAAGAGGAGGGGGATGAGGAAGAGGAGGAGGAGGAAGAGGAGAGGAGGAAAGAAAAACAAAAGAAGGAAAAGAAAAAATAAATAAAATGAGAGAATGACATTTGTAAAAAGCCTAGAGTTAAATGCAGAAATTCAAATAAATGAGATCTACTTTTTCGCAAACTTATCAGACATCGAATTTAAAAAGGAGCATTTAGCACTCCTCGATGCTTCTAAGTTGAGGGCACTTTGTAAACCAGGGAGAGCATGCTTAGTTTGGATGTCACTCTCCATCAACTACAGATCATACCTGTAAACAGGAAACAGTGTCACTCATTTTTATAGAAGAAAGAAAGAAAGAAAGAAAGAAAGAAAGAAAGAAAGAAAGAAAGAAAGAAAGAAAAGAAGGAAGGAAGGAAGAAAACAAAGTTCAGTTGCGCTCCATGGTCTCTACACCAACAAAGCAAACAATTACAATTACATAAAAATTTGCGCAGAAGTGTTTGAAATGGTTTTATTTATACTTGCCAAAGCCGGGAGGTGATAAAGATGAACTTCAATAAATAAATGGAAAATGAACTCTGGTAAATCCACAAATCAGGATATTATTCAATTATTATCTCAAAATGAGCTTTCAAAGCATCAAAACTATGTGCTTACAACTCATAAGCATATTGCCAAATCAACCTGACCAATCTATATGATGCCAATACAAATTTGGAAAAGAAAAAGTACGGGGACTCCAAAATGATGTTTGTCAGGGGTTGGGAATGCGGGGCGTGAATAAGTTGTTCTAAATGATGATGTAATAGTTGGTGAGTGCCATTATACATTCACCAAAGCCCAGTGCACAATGAATGCACACCACGGTGAACTCCAATTAAACCATGAGTTTGCTAATGATACACCAGTGTGGGCACATCAATCGTAGTAAATGGGCTGTATTAATAAAGATGTGAATGCTAGGCAGTTTGGGGAGCTTTGTGCTGACCTTATATGGATGGACATCCTGCTAAATTTTTCTCTGAACCTAAAACTACTCTAAAAATAAATTCTATTGATTTTAGAAACACATTTAAATCTATACATAAAAATTGTATTCTGGGAGCTGGGGGCAGTTCAGCAGTTAGGAGCACTGGCTGCAGTTGCAGAGAAACGTAACTCAGTTCCCAGCACCCACAGAGTCCCCACAGTTCCAGGGGACTCAATGCCTTCTTCTGCTTTTCAAGAGTGGTAGGCCCACATGGTCTTTGTCCTAGAGGCAGAAAAACACTAATACATAGAGAATTAAAAGAAAGAAACATTTTCTACAAAGATTACTTGCTACTCTTGTAGAATATCTGAGTAGTATTCCCCGAACCCACATCTGGCAGCTCACAACTATCTGGAACTCCGGCTCTATTCTATAGGATCAAACACCCTCTTCTGGCCACTGCATGGACACACACACACACGCACACACACACGCACGCACGCACGCACGCACGCACGCACGCACGCACGTACGCACACGCACACGTATAAATTTTTAAAACTTTACATGATATTTGTAAGATTTTGCTGTGTGAAAATAAAAACTAATTAAATGTGACTGCCAACCATCACAAGAAAGGTTGCTAAGCATGGTACACCTGTTGCTTTTTGCATCACTGGGAGCACAGTGCCCTTAAGGGAGGAAAGATTGACATAGGGTCAAGATTTCAGAGTTTCATCACATCGTGGATGGAAGGATGGAGGCGTGAACATAGACGTGGAAGTCTTATGCTCAATGTCTGGGCAGATTTATTCAAAATAACTTAAAGATTAAAACACTCCAAGTACTCACTGTTTATAAAAATGAGTGGGTCAGTAGGACAGTGTAGGAAAACCTGTCAAATGGAGGCTGCTAAGAATGAAGATGTCTGTTTCTTGTGATAGTGTGCAGAGCACCATCCAGCTCTATGAACGCTGGCCAGGAAGGAATGAAGCTGCCAGGTCAGTAACGGGTATCACCATCAAGTACTAGAGAGTAGCCGAGAGCAATGGCAATGCCTGTAATGATTGCTTAGCTCGAAGGAAATGTGTGTGTGGTAGCCCCTCAAGGCTTAGGGATCATTGTGGAAGAAAACTAGCAGTGGTAAAATGACTACAAGGAGACATTAACGTTCAGGCAGAGCAGGGAATCTGCACATATGAATTCACAGTGGTTATAACAACATGCATAAAACCTGTGCAGGCCCAAACTATACCAAGTCCCAGCAGGGATGTCTGTGCACTGTGTGTGTGCCTGGTGCCCCTAGGAGACCAGAAAAGGGAATCAGATCTCCTGAGAGTGGAGTTACAGATGGTTGTGAGCCACTACATGAGTGCTAGAAATCAAACCTGGTCCTTTGGAAGAGCAGTCTGTGCTCTCAACCACCAGGTGATTTGCCCCATCCTTTCTCCAAGTTTCAAAAGCATATCAGTTGAAGTATTATTTTCTACCACGATCATAATAACAACCATATTATAATGGGTGTGTCAACCATTTACCTTTCTGAGGTTCACATTCTAATTTTCTAATTATTTCTTTTATTTTTTGAGATTACAATATAATCATGTCCTCCTTCCCTTTCCTCCCTCCAAACCTTATTACATACCCTTCCTTGCTCTCTTTCAAGATCATGGCCTCTTTTTTCATATGCACACAATACATACTCACCATATACACATGTATATATATTCATATATATGTATATATTTCCAAATACATAAGTACAGTCTGTTACATAAGTACAATGTTACTTGTCTGTAATTGTTTTTTAATTATTTCAAAAATGCTTCCTTTTCCTTTTGTTGACTTCTTTTTGAACAGTATCTCTTGAATTTATAAAGGATAAGTAGAGCAAAATAACACAACGTAGAAGCAGATTCCTTAATGGTTGGCTCTTTCCTCTTCCCTGTAGAGGACAACTGAGGCAGCTGGATATTCCGAGCCACTTAAAGTTAAAATCCAAGCAGTGTGAATCAACTCATTACATTGCCCGCTATCCCTGCCCACCACTAGTAAGTCCTTCGTGTCCTCAGTCATTTTACAGTTTCACTTCCAACCTAAAGTCCTACACAAAAATTCTAGATCTGTGATCCCCCTTCTTAATGTAAAAGAAGAACCTATTCCTATGTACCATTTGATAGCCCTCAAGTATAATCAAGGCTGTAGCATCCTTAAAAGAACGAGTAATACACTATGCCATGTTATAGAAACGTAAAACATTACACACATAAAATGGTTTGGCCTGATGTTAAGTTCTTATTTTTAAAACTTTAGCGTAGAAGACAATGACAAGGAACCGAACACTCAGATAATGATGGAGCGCGGGGAAAGGCAGTCAGACGATGGGGTGCCAAGGACAATTGTAAGTGTTCAACGAGCATCTGTTGACCAAATGAATGGATGTGTAATGGGACAGTCCCAATCAGTTCATTATCAATCTCTACACTGAGCTTACTAATATCACACGCATATCACGGCTGTTGAACATACAAAATGTGAAAAGCGTACAAATGTCTGAAGTTCAATTAAACAATGCAAGAGACATAGTATACAATTTCATGGCAGAAGACATGAACCCAAGGATAAAATTGCTTAAGACAAAAGCCGTGTGGGGCCACTGAGAGAAGGGTCTCTGTTTGCAAGGTAAGCAAATTACAATAATGAAAAATAAAAATTATACTTAACATATCCTGTCACAAAATAGTGTTTACAAGTACTTCAAAAAATCAAAATATTTTCTCTTACAATAATGTATACTTTTATCTTAATTTATATTAATATGACTAAACCCTTTCTCGCTCTTAATTTTCATTTCTATCTAAATTGTCACTTTTTTTTTAAACCATCCCCTTTCTCCCTTCTTTATGGATGTTCCCCTCCCATCCTCCCCCATTGCCGCCCTCCCCCAACAATTTCTGGGGGTTCAGTCTTTAAGGAATTGTCACATTTTTAAATATAAAGCGCACACAAATGTGAGGGTTTGAGTACCATAACCTCAAGGGTTTGGATGCCTGCTTACCTCGGGCTTTAAAATACTTCACATGGTTTGCCACAGCCTCTGCAACAGTGTCACTGGGGCAAATTCTTACTCCATTTGGGAAGAGAATAGATCGTCGCCTTCTAAGTGGCCACCTCCTTCCAGTCTCTGTGGCATCCAAAAGCTGTCTCTTCCTGGTAGGCAGGGAAAGGTCTGTTGACTCCTTAGGTGAGAGGACAGCAACTGCATGCATGCGGTCTTGTATCTCTTCTGCAGGAAAGATGCTCTGTTAGTACAGAAAACAGACTGGGAGCATAGCCCCGGGCTTCCAGGGAAATAGAGACCCCATACAAGTGACAGCAAGAGAAAAGCTCTTATTTGCACCACATTGAACATATAAAGACAATGCTCAGAACTCATGCGTGTATGCACATGGAAGGAAGAATATTCAAGCTTTTTCCCATTTGGCTAGTAACACTTTAATTCAAGATTGTTTTTAAAACAGACACCAAATTTCAACGCAAGGATGTACCAGAAATTATTAATGAGGAAGGGAAACCCAAACCACTTGAGAAATTCTAAGGCTGCTCAATAAAGCAATCGAGAAGGTTAATAGTCATATTGTCTAACAGCAACCACATCAAACTTTGCTATTTTAAGACTATACTAAAGGTCCCTGGAGATCTTAGAACAAGCATCGGTTTTCAATTACCTGAGACTGATACAAGGTTTCCTCCTGTCAGGAAAAGTATCAAAATGCCCAGAGAAATCCTCCCCAAAGGGAGAAACATAATCATTTGGGCCAAAACCAAAGAAACAAGACGACAAAATCCTTAAGGGAGCATCCAGAGTTTTAAAATTCTCAGTAACAAACTTTTCCCCAAAAAAGTCCTTGGAGATAAGAGTTTGTGTCTGGGAGTGGGTAGCCACTCTAAAACCATTGTCATTAGCGTAAATAAAAAGTCATTCTTTCAGGGTAGCTCTGGTTTCTTTTCTGACTTAATAAGGCCACTGTGGAAGCGGGGAGGTAAGCTAATTAGGGCAGATGGGCAGAGAGAAGTCTATTCTAATCTAAGCTAAGCTCCTTACTAACCCTGGCCTCTCTTTAACTGGCAGTTTATTTCCGAGCAGAATGCTTCATGCGTGGTTTTCCTCCAGATGTTCTGACTCAGTGGGCCAAATGTGGTAGATTTGCATATTCTCTGTATTTTCCTAGGACTAAGATGCAGAAGCCTAAAGTAGCTCGCTTTCCTGGATGAAAGAAAATCCTTCCTTTTTCACCACTTAATCTTCCTCCTGTGCGCAGTGAAGGAATAATAAAGCAAGCCCGTGGTGGCACTGTTGCGAGAATTAACAACAGATCAACTCATTTCGTCCACACAGCATAGCTTAAAATAGTACCTGACAAGTATTAAGTGTATAATATAAATCATGTTTTATAAAAAATAGTTGTGCTACCAAGTCTTCTACATAATCTGGAGATCATGCCATTCAAGATGGTAGTGACATTCCAATGAAAATTCACCAAGACAGAAAAAGGGACAATTTTTTTTAGAAGCAGTATGGAAAAGCCACTCAGGATAGCAAAGAGAAAGTATCTATCAACAAACACTCTAGGGGCTGTTTTTCTGGTGAACAGTGGGATAGTGTTTAACATCGTGGTGCCCTGGATTGTAGTCAAGTCCATTACAGTTAACTCCTGACTGAACAGTTCCTCGTAGTAGCCTTGCTCCAAGCCCATCCTGCGCTAAAGTAATAGCATATTCTTCAGGGAAAAAAAAAATGGTTCAATATAGCCTAGAATGGCATTCACAGAATATTCATCTACATGAATGTGAGGAACTCTTTTTCTGAAAGTGCTGTCCTCCACCAAATGCAATCAGATAAAATTCGGTACCAGTAAAGGTTTTCATCCACCTAACCAAGTAGAAAGCAACAAAGTTAGTCCCCCACCCCAAAACAACAATAACAACAACAACAACAACAACAAAACCCAGTGGAAACTAGAAAATACTATCAAATAATTTATAATTTTGTTTTATACATTATGGTGAATAATGCATATTTATTATATTGATAATATTATATTTATATTATATAATGTATATGTTATGGTGAATTTTTTAATTTCTTAAGATCTACAGAACATATTCCTTAGAATTCTCAACTAATTTTGTCGTTATCAATATTTCATGGTGTAGGAAGAGCTTATCAGTTATATCTATGACAGCCTCAAATAATCATTTGCAGCCCTTCTAAAAGCTGTGTGTGAATAGTAGTATCTGTAAAATATTAGTAATGTTATAAGAGACATGAAAGCTTTATCATGAGTCAGAATGGAAAAATGAGAAAAATTAGTCTTATATACTCGTTGATAAATGCAAACAGAGGAACTTTTAATTAACAAATACTGGAAGGAACTTTTTTTTTAGTTGGTCTACACCAAAGAATGAAAAGCAGAGAATCAAGGCGGTCTGGAAGCACTGCTGTACTTACACTGAGAAAAACCTTTTAAAATGCAAATACTTCCTGTATTTTATGGCTTTATAGCCCACAAATCAAAGCATGTGTATATGAAATAACAAATGTTAAACTTTTATACAAATTTCTATGAAGGAATAGAAGAACGAGTTGTTCTGTCTGGTTATCCTTTGAACAAAGGGCATTTTAGAAAAATGAATAGCAATGTACAATGTTGTCTGGAAATGAATAGCCACCAAACCAAACAGCATGGATGGAGAAGAGTCCCTGAGATCACCCCTTTGGTGAGAGAGAATTAGCAGTTGAGGCTGCTGTGGGAGAGTCATCTCCTTTGGGGACATGCCCCAGTGGATGTCCACACATCCGTGTTCATAAGGCAGCACTCGCTATACTAAGGAGTTAATAAACAACATAAAAGAGGTCACAAAGTTGGCTAAAAGGGGGTGTTGAGGGAGGTAATTGTGAATTGGTATGGTCAAATTGTGTAAACTTTTTTAAGTAATAAACTGAAAACACTATTTCAAAAAAGAAGTATTTTGCTTTTAAGAGAGGAAAGAGTTTAGTTTTTTGTTTTGTTGTGGTTTTGGTTTTGTATGTGTCTCACAAATGCTAACAGTTTTACATAAGGTATCACTTATCCAGCTGCATGGAACTACAAGTGCCACCGTTAAAAATTACATCTTATCAACTTAACATAAGCATATTAGAAAGATTAACCTGTTTAGAAACAAAACCAACTTCAGGCAAAACCCCCAGACTTGGGGTTTAAAGTGGCATTACTCGGTTCCATGTACACCTTGTTGAAAAGTACTATTGTTGGAGGAGTTAAAGGACTGAAGAAGCTGAAGGGGTTTGCAACCCCCTAGAAAGAACAACAATATCAACCAACCAGAGCCCCCAGGAACTAAACCACCAACCAAATAGTACACATGGAGGGACCCATGGCTCCATCTGAATATGTAGCAGAGGATGGCTTTGTTGGGCATCAATGCCAGGGCAGGGAGGTGGGATGGGGGAACAACGTCATAGAAGCAGCTGGAGGGGGATGGGATAAGGTGTTTCCAGAGGGGAAACGGGGAAAGGGGATAACATTTGAAATGTAAATAAATAAAATATCCCAGAAAAAAGAAATATATTGTTATATATTTGAATAAAGATTTTTAAGAAGTTTAAAACTTTCACAGGCACTGACTGATTAAATATGACTTTAAAAAATAACAACAAAAAGTTGCTTTTCTGCAATAGCAAGCTTCTTAAGTTAAAATTGTGTCTTCCGGGGCTGGAAAGATGGCTCAGCAGTTAAGAGCAGCGAGAACAGCGACTGCTATTTTAAGGATGCTGAGTGGTTCCCAACAGCCACATGGTGGCTCACACCCATCTGTAATGGTATCCAATGCCCTCTTCTGGTGTGTCTGAAGACAGTGTACTCAAATACATAAAATAAGTAAATGTTTCTTTAAAAATTTAGTCTTTTCTACAAATAATCTCTGTCCACTAGCAAACTTTTCACTGTCTGTTGCCTTTCACTAGTAGCCTGATGTAACAAGCCTAGACCCTTTAGACTGAGCTTAATGAAACACTTCCAAAGAAACTCTATTCCTGCCAAATCTTACCAAATTATTAATTTGATCATCTGTCTAGAGACAAGTGTTTGCTTTCAAAAATGTTAAGAGTACTTTCTTATACTTTATGATCAGTGTGCATGTGTATGTGTGTGTATGTAGATAATGTGTAATGCAGTTGCGTCAGGCACAGTTCACTTGTGGAGGCTAGAGGACAACTTGTAAACTCAGTTATCTATTTCCACCTCACAAGGTCTCCAGGAACCGAACTCAGGTCACTATGTGTTCCGGTTAGTTTTTCTTGCAAGTTCATACAATCAAGTCACCTGGGGAAAGAGGGTCTCAACTGAGAAACCGCCCAAATCAGATTGGCGGGGAACCATGTCTGTGGAGGAATGGTCAAATTGTTGATTGATGTGGGAGGCTTAGTCCACTGTTGTGTGCAGTACCACCACCAGGGAGGTGGGCCCAGGCTGTAATAAGAAGCTAAACACGAGGCCCATGCCCTGCCCCCAGTCCCCACCACCCGGCATCCATGATTATATGGAAAGCACTAATTAGATCATGGATGAAGTGAAAACTGGTTTCTTTGGACAGGCAGTTATGTCATGCGATGTTTTGCTGGGGCACACAAGTGAAAGAACGCTTTTCCTGAAGCAGATGAGGTGAAGGGATGTTTTGCTATAGCAAACAGGTGAAAGGATGGATATTCAGAAGGAATATGAATGACCCTATAGACATGGGAGCTCAAGCATTGGTCTGCTTTGCTCTTCCTTGCAATTCTTCACTAACAACAGCCATACATTCTGCTGCTGATCTCTGCTTGTGGTGACTCCATAGAGAGAAACTTGCCAAAGAACTTCTCAGGAGGTTCCTGCGGATTCCTGCCACTTCTGCTACCTCAGGCCGGTTGGTAAGCTTTACAAGGGATGGACCTGCCCTTGCCGGTTCATGTGTGTTGTCTGCCGAAAGGACTGGACTGCACCTGCTGATTTGTATTTGGTGTTTGCTACTGGACTGAACTGCTGATATCCTGACAACAAAGATTGGACTTGCCTCCAAAGAACTATTTCTAAACAAGTCTACTTCACCTGTATCCTAATAACTTTTCTCTTCCACTAACCTGTGGTGGGTGGTGGGCTAGAGGAGAAGTTACACTCTTATTAAAGTAGCTTAGAAAAATTTATGCCTACAATGGGGATATGAATAAACACAACAAAAAAGAGGGCATTAAGTTGGGTAACAAGTTGGAGGGCAGGCATTAGAAAGGGATACTTGAAAATGGACATAAAATCAAAATGTATAAAACTTGTAATTAATAAATACAAGTATAAAAAATAAGTATTTGCAAGCTGGGTGGTGGTGCACACAATTCTAGCAGTTAGAAGGAAGAGACAAACTGATCTCTATGACTTTGAGGCCATTCTGGTCTTAGTTAAACAGACTGAGTTTTGGGACAGCCAGGGCTACACAGAGAAACCCTGTCTCAGGGGAAGGAAAAACTAGAATTTGCTTTCAAAAAAGGAAAAACTTAAATTTTTTTGTGTGTCTAGCAAAATGCTGGCACAGAGATCGAATCAGTAAACAGTGTTCTTTCGTAGTTTCTGCTTCAAGTTCCTACACTGACCTGCTTCCATCAAGGACTGTGACGGGAAGGGTAAGAAGAAATACACTCTTTCACCCACATCGGTTTGGTCATGATGTTTGTCAGTCACAGCGACAGGAAGCAGACCAGGACTCTAGGTTGCACAGCAAGTGCTCTTATGGTGACCGTGGAGTTCATTTTCTTGTGTTGTACTATAAGCTAACAGGAGATTGAAAATGGCTATCACTTCCGTGAAATACCTACGAGCAAAAGAGTTTGACGTTTTGGATCTTAGAATGTTTTGCAAGTGCATGAGTATATTTGGGGGAGGACCCGAGTCTACACAGGATATTCACTTACGTTTTGTACATATTTTTAGTACTATTCTGAGGTAGTTTTACACAATATTTTCAGAGTTTTGACCATCAGCTATCACATGAGGTCAGGTATGGAATTTTCTCCTTGTGGTAAAATGGTTGGTGCTCAGAACATTTCACACTAAGCAACATTTTGGATTATGGATTTGGGGAACTCTTATCTAATTAAGTTGCTCAACTTGGAGTAACAATATTTCCCTTTTAATAGAAAGATATGCAAATTAACTATCTATGTGTTAAAATGTGAAGATAATTAATTTGAACATCCAATTACGTGGTATATGCAAGACGCAATACAATTAAAAATACATTGCTAGCAGTCTTTCATATTTAAGAAAAAATTACAATGAATTGAAAACATGTTTAATACAAAATGTTGATATCCTCAAATCATTTCTACATGAATTTAGGAAGACAAATTTTAAACAGTCTCCAAAACATGATGAAGGAACATGGTATCTTTGAAAAACACACAAACAGAAAAGTTCAGAAATTATCAGATGTCTTACACACTTGCTTTCCAAAATGAGATATACAACACAATTGACAGCCACTTTTTAAAAAATTCTCCCCAACACACACAAATTGGGAATGAAATATACAATTAATAACCATTTTCATGTGAGATCTCCAAAAGCCACGTACCTCGAACAATGCAAAGAGAGACAAGATCTACAGAAGCTGAGGACGGGGAGGCTGACTGACAGACCCAAGTCACTTGATTGGAAATAAAACTTTCAGACTTCTTAGTTTTACCTTAAATTACCTTCACTTCAAATGCTTTATACACAGTTATAATTGTAAATCCAAGAGATGTTTAAAATAATATTCTAAAATCCATTATTTCAGAAAACAGTACGACTATGTCTCCCTCAAAATATTTCTGATAGTATAAGATTCTAAAATGTTTGCTAGATAATACCATCATCATCACATAAATTCAGTAGAATTGTTACCTGAACATTTAATAAAATATTAAGTGCTGTATATGTGAGATCCATGGAGGATCATACAGCTTTAAAAACCATAACTTAAAAATATAAAAGAAATGAAAAATCTGGCCTTTGCAGATGAGTAGTGGGTAAACCAAACTATAAAATTACATATTTGGTTCTAAATAATAAATAGGAGTTTAAGGTATTCTCTTTGTTAAAATTATGAGGATACCAATTTTATCTTTTATAGAAACTGTATACACACATTCTGGGGTAATGTAGGAATGAATATTTATATAGCTATACCTCAAATAAACAAAGCTTAGCTACATAGTATGTTAAAACTTATTTGGTATTAAAATTTGTTTCACATTTTATCTGAATAAATGAAGTCATTTCTCAGATCCCTATATATGACATCGAAATAGGTGGAGGAGGAAATTAGAGCAAAGTAGTTGCATTTACAATTGAGAATAATAAGCTGCACTTTGAAAGGGTAAATTTTTAATGATATTTTTTCCACATTATACAGAAGAGATGCCGTGAATGGCATTTTCTGAAGCCTTGATACTAAGTTCTTTTTTAAAAAAATACACAGTATTCATACTGCATGCTTGAGCTGCAAAGAATAGAATTACAATATGATGTGACTTGTCAGCAAACCTGACAAGCACTGGGCCGGCACCAGGGAGAGCCTACCTCCCATCAACACCCAGTCATGTGGAAGTACAGATCACATAGTTTATTACTTAGGAAAACATTCCCACATTACATATGCTATTGCATAATCCAAGCATATTTAGTCATAAAAATATCATATTTTTGAAATTTTATCTTCTATTTTATAAGTGCTTTTCCATCACCTTCAGCTGTGAGAGCCCAACGACTCAAACAAGATACCATATACATTGTAACAATTTATGATGTACTGTGAGTTACTTTCTTCTCTGTAAGCTGACACAGATGCTGGTAAGCGGCTTTCCAGGAAGCTTAGGGAGTATGTGCCATGTGTGCACAGATTAACTAGCTGCTGCTGCCCTTCTGTTGCTGTAAGTGAAGTTTCAAAATGAGCTCTCGAATATCTTCCCGTTTGGTCTTTATTACATGGCGAGGAAACCATTTTTCCAAGTGAATTGGAAGTTCAAAGTTAACAATGGGATCCTAATAAGAGAAAAGGAAAGAATGCTATCAGTGTGACATCATTATTTCAATTTTTTTCAATCTCACTGTTATAGGAAACAATAAAAATGATATCTTTCAAAAAGCAACCGCTTGCTGTGTACCACAGCTTACCATACCTTGCATTCACCTCAAGCACACAGTAAGTTTTCAGTTTCCCAATTGGGTAACCGCAGCCACCATCTATTTTAAAACATTTTCATTTGATCGCTAACTTTTCAACATTAAGATTAAATAGTCTCCTCTGTTACAATGCATGTTTGAGTGATTGTAGTTGGTAAACAATGATTCAGTAGAACTCAGAATTCGGATTACTTGGAACGCATGTTAATATTGCCATTATGGAGAAAGCCCTGGTGATAAAGAATTCCAGAGTTGGAAGCATGAAAAGTCCCACTAAAGCTTGTCCTCCAGGGGAAAAAACAGCTTTCAGGAACAACTCATTTTCATAAGGTTAATTTAATGGCAAAGTTGAGTTACAACTACAAAGTTATTTCTCCTTGTGGTTAACTATTTTGGTTGCTATAGAAGGCTTCCTTAGATTGTACTTGTAAATTCAAGGAAATGACCAGAAGGCTAACATAAGGCCTTGCATCTTGGAGAAGGACAGAAGGCTGGGCTGGCTGTGGAACATCAAGATGGACTCACTAACGGTGACCTTAGGGGCCAGTGCCTGAATGACTGACTGTCTGATATGATTGTTAGAACTTGTACTGCTTAACCTGGTCCCTGCTACATTAGTGCACAGACGTACAAGATATGGGTTTAGAACTTTTAGCCTCCTCCTCCTTGGAATTTTATATGGCGATCCTGTACTTAAAATATATTCTATTGACTGACGCTACCTAAAATTGGAATTGTATAACAAAGTCAGAATGTGCCACTAACAAGGTCCACTTGATACTATAAACTTCAAATCAAAATCTACTAGAAAACAGTACTAGAAGGTCAAAACTGTCACAGTTAATGAAGTTTCAGTGTGGAAGAAAAAGGGGGTCTAAGCACAATGTAACAATTACCTCAACGGTTTCTCTAACACGTGACATTTTACTATGCAGTGTCACCTCCACCCCCACACCCCAATATCAAAGTCCCAAGTGCAGACAAGAATTCTCTAAATAGACTTCTGGTCAAACACCTGTCTTCACAAAAGATAGTACTAGTGACAGAACTAAACGAGCTGGTGTGAGAGGCCTTGGCTCCCTGCCATGTAAAGATCTGTCTTTAATGCTGCTACGTTCCAATACAGTCTATGAATTAGAAAATAGTGGCCATGCTTCTGACTGTGTTTCCTCCGCTATGCTGTTCTGAGTGACTTAAGTAAATGGGTCTTTTGCATCTGGAAATTTTTCTTTCATATTTTATCTGTACCACCTGCTTCTTCACCAAGCGTCCAGGACTCCAATTATATAAAATTGAGACCTTTGTCCTATCAGACTTGTTGCTACTATTCCCTTCAAATTCTCTAATTCTATCTTCTGCTATATCTAATGTGCTACCAGGTGTCTAACCTGCAGCCCCGAGGTCACACGAATCCCAGGATACCTATGAATGTATGAATTATCAATGTCAAGTGACTGGGCATCCCCACAATCCACCTAATGTCGGTCCTATCCTTTTAAGTGAGAGTTTTTCTGTTTTCTCATCATCTTGCCTCAGCTGCCTAATCACACGGGCATACATATATGCATTACTACATTAAAAACTCCAAGTAAGTTCTTCATAGGTTGTCATGTTTTTACCTCTAAAATGTTTATTTGATAGCCTCTTATTTCATATCTTCACCTATTTTGTTCATCTATGGCTTTCTTGGATTTAACATAATAGTCGAATTATTTTAACCTTTTCCAATTCCTCTATCTAGGTCACTATGGCCTCTATGTCTTCTCTACCTTTCCTTGCCTACCTACACTCTCCTGCCACTCTGCTCGGCAGAAATGTGTAAGTGCACAGCAGCCGCTGTGAACAAGAGCGCTGCACCCGCACGTACCTGGAAGAAGCTCTCCACATACTGCAGCAAATACACCCCACAGTCGCTGCTGTTGTCCTGCTTAGGGACTTTGGGGCATAGGTCGACCATGTTTGTTTTACTGAATTCACGGTGCGTTTTTCGTTTAACTTCCCACTCTACCTCCAAATACCTGAAATAATCAACAAGGAGAGTGGCTTGAGTAGAAACTGTGATCAGTCAGCAACACTTTCTATAAAGAAGAAAACATCTCCTTTACAATATCCTTGCTTCAAATTAAACTTCCAAAGACAGAATTTCAACAATACAACTGTAATTTATGAGCCTTCGTAAATGCCACTGTGAAGAAAGTGATGTGATTTTCAAATAAAAGGTAGAGTTCTCAACAACTTAATGTTCACAATTCATAAAACAAAGTTATTTATATTATATAACACATGGCTTTTAAATTTTAATTGTTTTTTTTCTAGCTCCTATATTAGATTACAGAATTCTTCTCTAGTGCCAACTCGTAAAGCACTTCTTATCAAAGGTTCTGGCTGTGATGCCGTATGACCTGGGTTAGAACCCCAGGACCCACACAGTGGAAGGAGACAACCAACTCTCACGAGTTGTCTTCTAACCTCTACTCCTAGGTGCAGCCCAAACATGCCCCCCCCACACACACACAAATGTGATCTTTATAGGAAAATCCTCCCTCTCTCTCTGTCTCTGTCTCTCTTTCTCTCACATCATACACACACACACACACACACACACACACACACACACACACACACACAAAGTGCTCTCACATTTGCAGTCTCATGCTCTTGCCCACCATACAAACACACACATACACACACAAACACACACTAATAGAAATTTATGAGTTTCTATTTACTTTTAAGGTTTTATTTTGGACAGTCACTAATATGTGCAATACTGTTGCATAAAATTATGGCTTTATTCAACTATAAATACAAATTTTGAATTTACCTTTGACAAATCTAAACCCTTCACTATTAACACATAATAAAGGATGTTGTTGGCAATCAGATTTCCAGGTTCATGTTAAATGTTAAAAGTATAATTATTATGCCAGGTAGCAATGGCATATACCTTTAATCCTAGTACTTGGGAGGCAGAAACAAGAGATCTCTGACTTCAAGGCTAGTCTGTTCCACAGAGTAAGTACCAGGACAATCTGGACAGGCTACAAAGAAAAGCCCTGTCTTGAAAAACCAATACACATGTGCACACACACACACACACACACACACACACACACACACACACACACACACACACACACACACACACACACACACACACTATATAATCATGATATTATCAAGCTCTTTTTTTATTGTAACAAGGATTTCACCATTATAACCCAATGCCAATATTTAAAGCTGACCTTGAATGTATGGTCCTCTTGCCTGTCAGGCTGCAACACTGCCGCTGAGTGTCGGACTATAAGACTATTTTGCCACCTACTCCCCATCTCCAGGATTTAGTAATACTGAAAGTATTTAGTTTTTAATAATACTGAAGGTAGTTTCAAAAGTGCTGAGATTTTAAATAATAGACTGAATGCAAAAAGCTTCATTACTTACTCTACCAAAGTTCTGAACTGTGTTTTGTATGGAAGCAGCTTTCAGGGAGTCTAGTATGAGAATACATGGCCTTTAAAACACAAAGGAAGAAATCAAGATATAGAGACTCATAAAGATGAATGCCAAAGTACAAACAAACAAAGAAAACATCCAGGACTGGTGAGATAATTTAGTAGATAATTACCTCTTAGTCTCATGACCTGACTTCAATACTGGATAGAAGGAAAGAACCAATTCCCAAAAGCTGTCCTCAAACTTTCATATATGTGGCTGTGCCACAGACTATGCAAACCCCCTACACACACACATTTCTTAAAATGGATGGATGGATGGATGGATGGATGGATGGATGGATGGATGGATGGATGGATGGATGGATGGATGGACAGATGGACAAATAGATACTGTGACTGGAAAGATGTCTTTGGTTCAGAGCACTTGTTCTTGCAGAAGATATGGGCTTGGTTCCCAGCATTCACACAGTAGCTCACAATTATCTGTAAATCTATTTCCAAGGGACCCATAACCCTCTTCTGACCTCTGCACTGATGACCAGCACATACGTGGTACACATATGCACATGTAGGCAAACACTCATACACATAAAATAAGTAAATCTTAAAAAAAAATATAATTTTCAAACTATGTATTATCATGGGAACATGTACTTACCGCTTACACATTTTCTTTGGTACTGACATATTCGTCTCGGTACTCTGAAATAACATGATTTTTGTCTTTACGATTTAAGCTAATTTAAATACATTAATAGTCACTCATTCTTTAAAGTGTTTCAAACACTGAAATTAAATTTACAAATCAGAATTTGTTCCTCCACAGTTCACTTCAAAATAAATCAAGCTCACTCCATTTCCCAAAGCTGACTGATGAAACACTTCCGCACTGACCTCAGGCACATGCTCTAACCTAGCCTAAGCAGTAATGTAAATTTTTCTTTTTATTCATTTATTATCTTAAAGACAAATAAGATAACTTATACACACTGTTACTTAACTGTCTTAGTTAGGGTTTCCTGACCAAGGCAACTCTTATAAAGGACAACATTTTATTTGGGCTGGCTTACAGATTCAGAGGTTCAGTCCATTATCATCAAGACAGGAAGCATGGCCGCGTGCAAGCAAGCAAGCATGGCACTGGGTAATGAGTTCTTGTTCCAAAGGCAGACAGAAAAAGACTGGCTTCCAGAAAGCTAGGAGGAAGATCTCTCAAATCTCACCCACACAATGACAAACTTCCTCCAACAAGGCCACACCTCCTAACAGTGCCACTCCCTGGGCCAAACCATCACATTCCACACTCCCTGGGCACTATAGGCTGGTTCAAAAACATGGTCTCAAACACATGAGTCAATTCAGGCCATACTTAGCCATAGCATAATGCAAAATACACTTTGCCCATCTTCAAAAATCCCAGTCTGTAAGAATCTCTACAATTTTAAAAGTCCAAAGTTCAAAGTCTCTTCTGAGATTCATGCACTCTCTAAACTGTAATCCATTAAGAAAACAAAATAAAAAGGCAAATCACATACATCCAACATCATGCAGGATATACATTACCATTCCAAAATGTCATGGTAAGGAAATACTGGACAAAGCAAGACCAAAAACCAGCTGGGCAGACTCCAAACTCAGAATCTCCATGGCTGATCTCAAAGCCGTCTTCAGATCTCCGCCTCCTTCATCTTTGTTGACTGTAACAAGTTTCCTTCTCTTGTGCTGGTTCTACTACCTGTTAGCAGCTTTTCTTAGCAGGTATCGGACAGCTCTGACATGTCTAACAACTTGGGGGTATCCAACACTCCTTCAACCTCACAGCTTCTTGTTCCAATGTCTGGGACCCATGCATGATCTTCTGGGCTTCTCAAAAGTGCTGGCATCATTTCCCCAGCGCTGCCCTCTGTAGCACTGTAGGCACTGGTTGATCCACTCCACTGCTGCTGCTGTTCTTGGTGGTCATCCCATGACACTGGCATCTCCAATACACTGGGGTCTTCCACTGCAACTAAGCTTCACTACTAGCCTCTCACAGGCTCTCTTCATGGTGACTCAAAATCCTCAAATCCTCAAGCCTCAAATCCTTTGCATGACCCCTTCAGTCCTGACCTTTGACTGCAATTGAAGCTGCACCTTCACCAATGGCCTTTCATGGCCTCTTACAGGGCCAAGCCTCAGCAGCCCTCCATGACTCCTTCATGATCAAAAGACCTGGGTGACTATTACACATTAACAAGTCCAGTGCAGCACAAATTACTACCTTGGTTACCTCTGGAACACAGCTTCTTTGTGCTCTCAGAAAATACTTCCCAGAAGATTTCACCTCAGTGATGTTGGTCTCTTCTTAACTGCTAATTTCTTAGCTCCAGCTAACCAGAAACAATTGTCCCAGTAGTCTCCTCTCCTCTTGTCTCAAAACTCAGAGCCACATGGTCAAAGCTGCGAGGCTCTGCTGCTCACTGGGGCTGTAACGTGCCCTTGTACTGTTGCATTATCTCTAGCCTCCTGTTTTCCAATTCCCTCACTGCCTAAACTTGGCTGTCCTGAAACTTGCTCTGGAGATTGACCTTAAACTCAGAGATCTGCTTGTCTCCTAAATTCTGGGATTAAAAGTGTAAACCACTACACTTGGACCTAAGCTTTTCTCTACTTGGAACTTGCTCTGTCCCAGGCTGGCCTTGAACTCAGAGATTTGCTTGTCTCCGACTCCTGGGATTAAAGGTATGTGCACCACATCTGGGTCTAAGCTTTTCATGGCCATTATCCCTCAAGAACGGGATCAAAAGCCTGTGTCTTCCAGCCTCAAGATCTGAATCACAAGTGCCCTCCATTTCTGGATTGTAGTTTATTTCAGATTAAAAGTCCAAATGAAAACAATAACCAAGTCCTTGTTCAACGGCAAAAGCTTAAGTTTGGCTGGGTGGGATCTTGCCCCAAGGTCACCGCTCCGTATTCCATTTAATATCCTTCATTCCACTTCCTGATGCCCTTTTGCTCTTTTATCCATACATTTTGTATTTTTTCTTTCTATGCTTGCTACTTTTCATTAAAATGCTCTTCATAAGAGTAAACTTTAATAACCACACACCAGAATTTATACCAGGCTCTTTTGAGATTTCCTCTGTCAACGCAATTAATCTTAATCTTTCATCTTAGCCTCAGGCAGACTCTTTGGACAATGGCAAAAAGCAGCCACATTCTTTACCAAAACTAGAAGAAGAGTTTCTAGGCCACATATTAAAATTCTTCTCCTCTGAAACATCTAGAGCCCAGACCCCACAGTTCAAATCACTCACAGCACCAATGTCTTCCATATTCCTTCTAGGATGTCCCTTAAGTCCCAATTAAAGCATTCCACTGCTTTCTAAATCCAAAGTCCCCAAATCTACATTTCTCCAAACAAAAACATGGTCAGGCTTATCACAGCATTGCCCAAGTCATTAGTACCAACTTCTGTCTTAGTTAAGGTTTCCAATGCTGTGAAGAGACACCATGACCAAGGCAACTCTTATAAAGGATAACATTTAACTGGGGCTGGGTTACAGGTTCAGAGGGTCAGTCCATTATCATCAAAGCAGGAACATGGCAGTGTGCATGCAAGCACGGTGCAAAGAATGAGCTGAGGGAAATACATCTTGTTCCAAAGGCAGACAGGAAAAGACTGCTTTCCAGGCAGCTAGGAAGAAGGTCTCTCAAATCCCACCCCACAGTGACACACTTCCTCCAAGAAGGTCACGCCTCCTAATAGTGCCACTCCCTGGACCAAGCACAGTCAAAGCACCACATCAACTAAGAGACACATTTCTTCCCTTTGAAGCACAAAAAAATGGAGTTTTAATCCGCATTTGATCTGAGCCAAAGGTTGAGAAGGAATATTTATCTATGATAAGAGTAAACATACTGGCAACTGTGGGCTTCACTAACAAAGATTTTGTTTCTAAGTTCCTGAATAATCATCTTAGTGCCATGGTTTTTCTAAAGAACAAAATGAATTTCCAAGGGAGGAAGTAGACACACACTAAACAAATCAATAAGAACTTAATTTTCTTTCCCAAGAATTGTTGAGATCAAAAAGGACAATAATTGAATTATGATTCACTAATACACATTTTAATCCAGTCAGGCAGAAACCCATTTTATAATTAACTCTGTAATTTTTATGAATGTTTTCTTTTCTCATCTGGATAGGACATACTTACCTGGGACTCCTCTGCACTCTCGGACACAGGTGAAGTGGTGTGTGGATCATTATCTAATAATAAATAAGTCACTATGAGTCTTTATTGTGTGTTAACACAGATAATTTAGATAATTTAAACTTTAAGATACACCCAGAGCATTAATTAAAGAAAGAAATTTATAGTCAGTATTATGAGAAAATGCAGTCAAGGAATAAAACTGGTAGGAGTTAGTTGTTCTCACATAATATAGAAACCTCAGAGCCGAAACCTGAAATACAAATTGGCCAGGCTCATTTCCTCTGAAAAGACTACCTTCAAATACAGAGCACTAATAACGCTGTCTGCAGTGATGTGGAGGGTGACTGACCTGTCATGTTCTTCTACCTTTCAAAGCACAAAAGGATAAGAAAAGATAGAAAGTAAACAGGTATCCCCACAGTGTTTCTTCCTCCCTCTACAGCTAATGGATAGTATTAGATTTAAAAAAAGAAAGAAAGAAAAGAAAAAAGAAAGAAAAAAAAAGCTGCTACTAATTTGGCTTGCTATTTAGGTTACAACTATAAAACAACACCTGATATTGATTTTTTTTTTCAAAAAAATCAGGCTCATTTGCTCACTTAAAATAAGATGTCACAAGAAAATTATAGCAGAAATATGGGTGTGTATATTGTCTCTGAATTAGTACATAAGAAGTGTGATAAATGAGAAAGTTAAGCTATGCCTCAAGAGTCATTCCATGAATTCAGAGTCATGTTAGAAAGCTATTATCTTAAAATGCTATAATGAAACTTAGCATCAACAGTAAGATTTTAGAATTAACTTTGTATAATGCTGGGTATTATAAAAATTTCAAACATTTTTATTCTGTTAACTTCATATTGCTTCATTTAATCTGCTTATTACTGTGATTTTTATTAAAAATACTGTATTGACATTGGCTGTCACCTATCGTTTTGTTGTCATGTTGAGACTGCTGGTCCTGGAACTGTTGGGACACAGTTTGTGGTAAATCTTCATACACAGCTTCTTCTAGCCATGGGAAACAAATGACTGCAAGATACCAGTGAGACCTGTTGAAAAGAACTGTAATCTTAATAACAGACCAATCTGAACAACGTAGAAGAACTTTCTAGAACTACGTTTGTACAGGAGATATGATAACCTTTTTACTTATTGTGAAAACATCCACTATAGCAACTCATATTAGATGGAGGACATGTTCCACATCGACAGCCACAATTCCCAAGGCCGTGAACAAAACTTCACCCTCTATCTACCTTCATACATTCACCATTTTCTTGTCAAAATCTCTATTAATAAAAAAGACCCATAACATTACTTTTTTGCATTAGAATTTTATTCTAATACAATTAACTCAACTGCTTTAGTTATTATAACATCAGAGACATTTTTCATTTTTTCTACTAAAAACTTAAGTGACTTCT
>NC_046157.1:39978165-40003032 GCF_011064425.1 Rattus rattus | reverse complement strand
GGGCATATATTATCTTTTTTAATTAGATAAATTTATCTTCTTTATTTTAATGTCTGAGAGTAGAAGACATACTATGAATGCCATATGCTATATTTTTAATTAGATGATTTTACATTTATTTATTTTAATGTGTATTGATATTTTGGTTATGTGTATGTCTATGCTTTCAGTGACTGCAGGATCCAGAAGATGTTGTCTGACCCTGTGAACCCGAGGCTGTAGGTACTTGTTAAATGCCTTATGGGATGTGGGGTCTGAATCTGGGTTCTCTGGAAGGTCAGCAAGCAGTGCTCTTAAATAAATAAATAAATGAAAATGTCTTATAGTAACTTTTAATAAAGATTTCATTGTGAAGGTATAAAAATATTTAAATAAACTCCTATAATTATAATACCTGTACCCAAAATGTATAGTTTCAGTCAGCATGATTCTAGGCTAAAGTATCAGTGTCCATCTGAGATTCCAGATTTATAAAGTAGAATTCTGAAATATGCATGAAAATCATTTTTCAGCAACACTGAACAATTTGTGTTACCAGAGTACATCTGTTTCATCTGTTATAGTTCCTAGGTAGAATACAGGCCCACAAGGGGCCGTGCATGGACTCTTTTCTTCCCAGGGAAATAATGTCACCTTTGAGAGGTGGGACACAGTAGTGCATCCTTTGAACTTTGCAGGCTTCCCATGAAGGGATTTGTAGGACTCTAATAGTTTTGTGTTTTCCATTTTCTTTGCTTGCTGACTGGGGTGAGGAAGCTACTTCGGATGCTTGTTCTTGTTCTGAGGTGCTCTTTGCCTACATTCTCAAAGTAATTTCCTGACTGATCATGGCATAGAGCCTTGGAAACTGTAAATTCAAGAACACGGTGAACATTGATATTTGGATGTCTCAGAGATTGATCAAATGTATTATTTCTCTAATTGTTTGGAAAATCCATGATTTGTGTTTTTCCTAATTCCATACTCAGTAAGTATAACATGTAAAATCAATATTTACCAATTACATTTTTATTGTACTATACATTAGATTCATGTGCTTATGATTAATTTGGCATTTTATATGACACAGTGTTTTACGCACTTTAGCTTTCGAGAAGATTGCCTTTGACTCTAGCTACTCAGGAAGACAGAATTATAACAGCAATATTCATGTGACCTCCACAGAGGCAGAATATCCTTGCCTGGCTCTATAGATAAGGCTTTGCCACGTAGCATTTCAGCCTGCAGGATACAGCAGTGCGTAATAGCAGATACCTACAAAATAAGTCTTCAGAGGTCAGTGTGGGTCTGTGTACCAGAGATCCTATGACATTTCTGAATGAAAAATGCCCTAATGGCTGATGACCTTGGCATGTGGACATATGTGAGGACAAGACCACTTATATGTGTGGAGCAGATCATATTCTGAAGCATATAAATCTCTTATCATTTTCAAAAAATCCTAATCAGTGAATCTACCATCCAGCCTCTGCCTTTTCCCCCAAGCCTGCAAGTAACCTTGCATTCTATAGAGTTCTCATTCTCAATAAGAGGCTGTTTCCCTCTGCATTTGGCAATAGTTATTTAATAAACTACTCATTTACATTTTTTTCCAGATGCAAGCCACTTGCTCTCTTTTCTGAAATCAATAAATAAGGTTAAATATCTCAGTAAGTCACTAAACTGTATTGTAGAAATTCACCTGGGAAAAACAGAGGTAGACATTTAAGAACATGAAACTAATATATAACCACATATGAATCTCAATTTTCTTCATACAGAAGGGTTAGAACATATTTTTTCCTGCCCATATGACTATCTAGCTCTTTTTTAAGAGTAACTCTTGAAAATATTTCTTATTTCTTCAAATTTTCCTTGTTGGAGCTGTCAGAATCTGATGCTCTCTCAAGTACATAGTCATCAAAGACACCTAAACTAAGGTGTGAGTTTTGTATTGCTTTCAATTTTATTTAAAATCTTCAATAAATATTCACTGGATAAGTTTCATCTGGAAACCTTTTTTAACTGTTGATTATTACTCTCAAACATTTGCAACTAATAAATACTGTACTTAGGTTCACCTATTTCATGTTTATCATCTTGAGGTTAAGGACTCTGAAGTCACCTTCCATAAGATATAGAATGGGATTTTTACTGAAATCTCTGTAAACTTTTCACACATCCTTACTATGCAAAGGCAAACATATTTGACAGGGATGATGTTCTTACTGTTTAATGTACTTAACCTAAGTAACTCACCAAGAGTTGGGTGTTACCACAATGACTGTGCATAGAAACTTTCAATCACTTAACTGAGAAAAGATTATCCTTGTCAAAACTAAAATCACCCAAGTTTAAAGGTTGATTGAAGGAAAGGCGACAGGAATAGTAAGATAGGAAGCCAGATAGGAACTTAGACAGAAACCCGGTGTAGAGATGGTTACTTCAACTCTGCTAAAATTGATTTGATCAATCTGCATGGAATTCAAGACCTCAGAACCACCATGAGCTGTCATTGCTATTAATCAAGATGATAAGATTTAGACAAGTTGCTAGTAGGATAAACATAAAATAGTGAAATGTTAATAGTATTATTAAGTAATTTGTAGAAAATTTAATCAGGAATATTGATTTCAAATACCCAGACCTTCAAGTATCTTTGAAAAAGAACTGAGCTTCTTCTTGACTGATGGAACTGAAAAGAGTCAATAGTAAACAAGAAAATAAGTAAGAAAATTGTGTAAATGAGTAATCATTATAAGCACATATACATGTCCAAAATATGTAAATATATATGATACATATTTAATTAACTTTAAAATTATGTTAAGAATTACTGGAGGAATTTTTCTACTGTTTCTAAAAACAATTTTCACACTCTACACATTCTAAAAAATTTCTTAGAACTTAAAGGTTTTAATTTCTGTTCTTTGACAGTCTGGCAGCAGCATTTAATAATGAAACAAAATGTCTCATTCAGATGAAATTGAGTAATCTTATATGGCAAATATTTTCCTGGGGAATGAGTGTATATTTGGTAAATGAGCTGAGTCATTATTCTCCTTACAGTCAGGCATGACATAGCATGAAATACAATATACATCATTTGTAGTTCTCAATTGTATTTGAAATCTCAGAAGAAAGAAGTGAAACCTATTTGAAGCATTCAAACAATGAATGATAGAAAAGTAAATTATAATAAGGGAAACGGCTCTTTTTAAATGTTTTGAAAATCTAGTGAATTTTAAGCTAATAAATAAATGATCCTTTGTCAGAGAAATATAAACATACAGATTATTTTTTCATTTTATGTTTCCTAAGTGAATATATTAGTCTTGCCAAAGTTTCATTAAAAGTTATGTTTCCAACTCTGGAAAGTCAATAATATGAATCAAAGAAAAGCTTATTTATACCTGCTTGACTCCTTGCATTCAGTTTTATAAAGACACTCGTTTTATCTGTTGCCTTTTAATTAGGATTCAAAGACAAATATTTCTTTTATAAATCACTAAAAAATAACTTTCTTGCTAAAAATATTTGGCTTTACTGTTTGTACAGTTGAACTTCTGAGGATTCTGCCTCTTCAAACAGGAAGAAATTTAAAATCCAAAACACATAATTGGGGTCATAGCACATGGTAAAGATTGCAGATGAGCTAATACTCTTGATAAAAGCAAAAGAAATGCTGAAAAGGCCTCAAAATCAACTAAAGAACTAAGAACTAAAGAACTGTCACTTTTTTGCCTATTCTTTGCTTGGTCTATCCTTATTTACCACACTCATCAAAAAATATCAGTTGCCTATTGTTCTCCTTTTTTTTGAATTTCAATATTTTTATTTGTAAGTAGCAGCAATGAATAACAGATTAGTTAGTCCAGAAAACTGTAACATGATTCAAAAGTTCAGTTTGAGACACTTCACCATAAGCAAAAGACAAATATGACAGAGGGAGGGTGTCATGCCTTAGCAGGTAAAGGCGCTTGCTACCAACCCTGATGACCTGAGTTCGAACACCAGAACTCACATCTTACAAGCCTAGAACGAACCCCTGTAAGATGTTCTCTGACATCTATGTGAGTGCTGTGAAACGCACCCCACCATGTTCTTCTGTGTTGAACCGCTACATACTTTCTCCATCTTTTGTGGTTCTTCATGACAATTGATGTTCTAATTCTTTAGATATTCTGCAGACAACTGTGTTTTAGAGATTACTAGTTTCAGGTACACTATCTTTTTGGGAATCAAAATGTTTCACAGCCAAAGTCAGACCTGGTCCTCTTGCTCTTACAGTCTTCTGAACTAATCTTCTAAAATGTACTCTGAATCTAAGGTACAAGGGCTGTGTTATATGTGTCGTAATTGGAACGGGATATTCTATGATTAGCTATTCTATACACTTTGACCAAATGGGTCTTTCATTAATGGTCTGTCAGCTGCAAAACAAACTTTGTTGAGAGGAGAGAGATTCAGTTATCTTTAGCAATGAGGAAAGCATTCACACTAAATTTCATGTTAAGTAATTAGGGGTTTCTGCTGTCAGACTTCATCTAAATATATGCTTGCTCCTATTCCCCCTCCTTCTTGATCTTGTTGCCTTTTCTTATTATCTACTCCCTTTACACCAAATTGAATTAAATATTTTAGGCAAATATATTTAATAAACACTGTACTTTCCTCTTTAAATGATGAGAAATTAAGTCTTGATAATTTTTTCTCTGTTAAGTAAATATGTTGTTTAGACTTTAGCTGCATTTATTTGCCTTTATGAACCAAGTCTTAGGTGATAAAATTTCCTACATTCACTATCTTTCGAAATCCAATGACTTCCATCAGTTTTTTCCAAGTATAAAATATTTAGGAATGAATGTATATAAAGAACAAATTAGGTCATGTTTGTCTTATGATTGTTTCCAAGGTGAACACATAGAACACAAACAACAAAGTGTAAAGGGATGACTTAGCTATGCAATTCCAAGTGGGGATCTTACGACTCATATAATTAACTATTGTTACACTAATGACTGTGACTATAACTCCAAAGATGGATGACAACCTCCTTAGACCTCTACAATATACTCACATACACGAACATGTACATACACAGCCACAGAGATAAATAAAACCAATCTTTAAGAACAGGTACGATCAGCTAACCTAGAATTTTCAAATGTTAAGGAAAATTCAAAGAGATAAGATTTTGGTGAATAATTACTATCTTTTTAATATTTATTTTGTGCATATGAGAGTTTTGGCTAATAGGCTTTTTTTTTGTAGCTATCTCTTATCCACTTATTATTCAATTAGCATGAAGGGAAAACAGCCAAATGTAGAAAAATGTCAAGTTAGAGTGAGGGTCACAAAAAAGTATATAAAGTTACCTCAAAAGTCTGTGTAAGTACATAAAAAAGATATATACTTTTACTGTCATATTTTCAGAGTGAAATAGCAGAGATATTACAAAACATAGGTAGTATCTTGCTGTTTATAGCACAAGAAAGATTAGAATTATCTAATTTTCTAAAAAATTATCCATCCTTCTATCACCATAGGACAAAAGGAACTTACTTTTTAAGTAATCTTATTAGCATTAGTCTTCACTACTATTTAAATCACGGTTAATTTTTAAATTATCTTTTTCTCAGTGGGGCAATATGTCAGGGCAAAATACGTGGGGTTACCTTTGGGAGGGGATAGGGAGGCAAAGTTTAGAACAGAGACTGGAGGAATGCCCATTCAGAGCCTGCCCATGTGGCCCATACATATACAGCCACCAAACTAGATAAGATGGATGAAGCAAAGAAGTGTAGGCTGACAAGAACCGGATGTAGATCTCTCCTGAGAGACACAGCCAGAATATGGCAAATACATAGTCGAATGCCAGCAGCAAACCACTGAACTGAGAACAGGACCCCGGTTGAAGGAGTCAGAGAAAGGGCTGAAAGAGCTTGAAGGGGCTTAAGACCCCATATGAACAACAATGCCAACCAACCAGAGCTTCCAAAGACTAAGCCACTACCCAAAGACTATACATGGACTGACCCTGGGCTCCAACTGCATAGGTATCAATGAATAGCCTAGTAAGAGCTCCAGTGGAAGGGGAAGACCTTGGTCCTTCCAAGACTGAACCCCCTGTGAACGGGATTGTTGGGGGTAGGGCGGTAATAAAGGAAGGATGGGGAGGGAAACACCCATACACAAGGGGAGGGGGAGAGGTTAGGGGGATGTTGGCCTGGAAACCAGGAAAGAGAATAACAATTGTAATGTAAATAAGAAATACCCAATTTAATAAAGATGAAGAAAAAAAAAGTTACCTTCTTTATAATGTTAAAGCACATTCTTCCTGGCAAACTGCACCCAGATGGGTTATGTCTTATCTCAATTACACCCTCTATTTTTGCTAAGTAAAGAAAGAAAAGGCCTATAAATTGCTGAAAATAGAACTGTGTACAGGGGACGTTCAGTAATGTGTAGGCATTTCCACCTATTATTTGAGTGCTAGCATTTTGTTTAGACAAAGGCATTAACAGTTTCACTGCCCCACCATTGATACAAACCAGAGTTGAAGGATACCTTGTACCCTAATCCTGTTAAGGAATATGGCTAATTTTACTCAAAATTAAATAAATTTGTCTCTGAGGGAAAAAAATGTGGGGTTAGAGCTCAGAGTAGTGGGGGGAAGGAAAACTGTGTTTATAATGTATTTCACAAGAGAAGAATTTATGCTTAATTGAGAATTCATTGAAAACTAGTAAAAAATATTTCCATCAGAGTTACTGTGTGCAATTCTCTTCTCTGTTTCTTAGATTTGTTTTTAGATGACTGGTAGCATTCAAGATGAACATATTTTCTTTCCTTTGGATACGATTGAGTGAGAACTGTAGAGCAGATGAGGCAGCTAACCAGGATTGGTGCCTTCCAGGAACAAATCTGTCAAAGGATCCATGAAAATAGTAACTCAGCACTTTATGTGGTGCCCACGTGTAGCTGTTTGGGAATAGGCACAGAGGAGACTGTGTTTCTTTAAATGTCTACTTGTCGTGTTCTAAATGTGCCTTGAAACAATAACTAAATAATTAGGGTGGGGAATCATAGGGAGATAATATCCGTGGAAAATAGTAAGATGTCTTAACAAGAACCTTCAGGCCAAAATTTATATGTTTTATATTCTGAACATATGTGTCTCCAGGGTGAAAATTGGAGTTCTCTATTAAAAATTGATTTTCTTGGTTTCTTATGACTATAAACAGACCTATTATGAATGGCTTTATGATGACAGGCATCCAAAACTGAACATCATGTCTGCCTTTTCACAGGGCTTGTATTTAGAAAAAAAAAATATGTTGATAACCAACAAAAGAGCCGATTCAAAAGAGTTAAAGATTTTGATATCAGGAAAAACTTAAAAATTTATAGTTTCTTAATTTTCCCACCAATGTTAATTGTTCTTTTGACTTAATAAATTCTTAGCTCTGAATATTAACTGTTTTATTTTGTAAATGCCATTGCTTGTGGCTCTAATTTTTGCTGTATGTGAGAACAATGCATCCAAAATTACTTACTCCTTGATACATTCTTGTAAGAATGTATAACAGACTGACTCCATAATTTCCTTGACCATTCATAAAACTTAAATAAAACTCACCATTCATTTCTACTTATATAACAGAATTATTATAAAAAGTAAGAAATATGAAAAATCTTTCCAAAGCCTGAGGCACTCACAAGTTCAAAAGCAAATTAGGCAAATAATAACCGATGCTTAGATTTTAAGTAAAGTATTTGAAGAACTAGATTAATGTCGTAGTTTACTGATGAAGCATAGTTGGGATATGTTTCATTTCAACTAGGGAGATTTGTGGAAAAACAGTAGGGAATGAGAAGTAGCTGCTGATGTATGGACCCTTAAGTCACTCTTTTGTTTTATTTTTGAAAATTATAACATTATAAGATATATCTATTCCCTTTCTTCCATCCAAACCCTTTCATATATGGCTACATATTCTCCTTGAAACCATACCCTCTGTTTTTATTGTTATACATACCTGTATATATGTATATGTTCCTAAATAAAACCTGTTCAGTCTGTATAATGTCACTTGGAAGTATGTTTTCAAGGCTGATGCTTTAGCACTGGACAAGAAATTGGTGTGTGCTTCCCAGCAGAAGTCTATTCTCCTGTCCCCAGCTTTCCTTAGTTAGCTATAGTTCTTTCCATAGGGTTTATATCATGAATTTTTCTCTGTCCATCTTGGAATGCCAATTGATGTAGTCTATGTTCCATTTATGTTTTAATAGTCATGTTGGTGAGTTTATGGTGTACATTCAATATTAATAAGAGACACAGTATCACAGCAAATTTCATGATTCTTCAACTCTTGGAATTTTAATAAGAGCTTCCAAAAAACTACTAATATCTGTCCCCACGATTCTATGTGTGGGTGCCTTGAGTTTACTCCTCTCCAACTCAACACCTACCTTGGTTTCAGTTAAAGTACTTTGTAATGTTTAGTTCATGGCCCCTGAAATGGGTAAATATATCATTTTATTACCTCTTTGACAATATTTATTTGGGTAAATAATCCAGTCTCCCTTTGTTTAAGTTTAAAACTTCTATGAATTATATCTGTTAGGCTTATTTCTTTGCAGATATAAACAGAAACAGAGACAGAGATAAAGACACAGAAAAGAGACAGAGAGATACAGAGACAGAGACTAAATAATAACAACATTAAAACTTCCTAAAATTTGTGTATATTGAAGATGTAGGCCTAGAACAGCTAATTTTGTTTAGTACAATATAAAAATGACTTCAATAGTATTAAATGTATCCTTTATTCATGGCTTCCACCTAGAATTCTTGTTTCAATTCATACAATGCTCCATATAGAATGATGTTTCCATGAAATTCATCACATTTGTTTTCCCTTCCAATCCTTGTAACAAATCACTAACATTCTAATATACCATCCCATTTCTAATTGTGCCTCACAATTACAATACATCCACATAATCTAGCTACTTATTCACAGAATGCCTGAAGTTATACTGCTCTTTGTAACTAACTCTTTCTATCTGACCTCATCCATGTAATCTGTGAAACTGGTAATTAAAGTGTGACGCTAATTGCTTAGAGTCAAAAGTAAATATTTCTTCCCTCTTAAAACCTAGAGGAGGCTGAATTGGAAGCAGGATCCATTAAAAATCATGTGTTTATACTGGAGGAAACATGGTTTTAAGGCTGTTATGTTAGATTGGTTTCAGAATACCACTTCATTGTTTTTAAGTCATTGATAAACTATGTGTATTTTTTTTATATATTTTATCTCCTTGGAGTTTAGAAAATAATCAGACACAAAGAATAAGCTAATTAACTGTTAAATGAGAGACTGCAAAGTGTACATCACTCCAAAAAAGTGTCATTATACAATTATAACTAAATTATATGTTTCCTTTAAATTAATTTCCATATGTTATTGGACTTTAATAAATGTCTTTTTAATTAGGAGAAAGTGGTATATCAATAAAATGCTATATATGTAAGAATACTCAGTGTATGGTCAATATACCAAAGACAACAAGAGAATTTTTCTCCATCCTAGAGATAAACTAGAAGGAATAGTATGGATAGATGAATATAAGAGGGAAAGAAACAGATGTGGAGAAAGTCTGAATGAAAAATCCACATTCTTTATAAGGTACATTAAATTTTTAAGGGATTTTAAGAATGCAATTCAAAGCATGTGTGTACAATTCACTAGTTTCTGCTTAGAGAAGGTAATAACATTTAGGATGACGTGGAAAAGGAGAAGTTCTAGGGATATAGCATAGGGTTTGGTGTGCTTTCTTCCTGTAGGATAAACAGGGTGACTGAAAGCAAAGGAGACGAAAGGGGCCTATTTCACTTCACATGTAAAGTTCATCTTCTCATACAAGGGAGCTCAGGCAGGAGCTCTAGTGATGTATTAGAAAGGAAAACTGTCAACAGCCTTGTTGAGCCTCAGGCTCAGCTACCTTTCACTCAAACCATAGACACATCTGCCTAAAAATGGCCCAGTCTACACCGAATTGGGTCCTGCTACCTCAACGAGTAACCCACAAAATGCCACACAGAACAGATATAGACCTTTCTAATGGAATTTATTCTTCACTCGATACTTTTTCTGGTATGTCAAATGACAACTAAAGGCAACTCAGAGGAGAAATAGAGGAGGGAGAAGAGGAGGCAGCAGATAACAGGAGAAATTTAATCAATAATAATACATAATGTTTTGACCAAAAACCCATCAAGTTATAAAGAGTTCTCTATGTTTCAATTAAAACTGTGATGAATAATAATGTTGCTGATGAATAATGAATTTGTCAAATAATGAATTTGTATATAAATTCAGGAAAAGATTAAAAATAATTACACCCTTGCTCAAAAGTTGAAAGTCTCATCTATGATTTTATCATATGGATATATTATAAGTATAATAATATTTACTTTGTTTCCATGTAACTATGTAGCACCTTAAGCTGATGGATGATTTAATGGGTATAGGATTATTTGTTTTACCATTAGCTATTTAGCATATTTGGTATATGAAAATACTTTCTGAGGTTCACTATAATTTCCCACAAGTCAGTGATTTATAAATTCAGATTTTTATGCAATAAGTGAAGTCTAGCAAATAGGTTCTATTGGACTTTCAAAGCAACAACAAACAAAACAAAACAAAAACTCTCCCCCAAAACAACAAAAATCAAATAAAAACAAGCAAAATAGCCCATTTCATTTTCTGTCATTCACCTCATTATGAATCACCTCTACAAAATTTTGTTTACTAGATATATCTTAACATCAATGACTACACATTGTTGACTCTTCTATAATTTTCTCTCATGAAGGGCTCAAAATTCTGATTAATAACAAAAATTGTAGCCTTCCTTTCCCTAGTTTGAGAATAGTTTCTCCTCATACAAATGAGATATTAGTAATAACAATATATATTATTATAGTAATATATTGGTAGTTCTCTAACTAATTTCATTCCTAAATATATCATGATTGATTAGCCAGTGGCATAGATCCAGATGAATTATGCTATCCTAAAAGTCATTTTTTCTTCATGCTGTGCATTACAAAAAGTATGCTTTGCTTTCAGGAATTCAGTTATATCCCTGGGACTGTTGCTTCTCCAGTGCCAAATTAAGCCCTTCACATTCATTCACTGAGTTGTGCAGCTGCATCTCCAACCCTAACAGTTGACACAAAGAGAAGAGTATTAAGAAAACACTTCAAAAGTGCTGGTGTAACTCTACAATTTTGTGTCTTATAGCACTAGTGAAGAACATATCTACCTGGTTTACTCATTGTAAAAGATTAGGTTTTACATAGATTACTCAACTCTGACTTTATAATTTCCATGAGCTTTAAGATCTCTTCAGAAACATTCATTTATGTGTTATCAGGCACTCCAACACATTTTCAGTATGCCATCTTTAGTCAACCAATAAACCAACTTTTGACATCTTTTAAACCATATTAATCATAGAATGTTTACTCTGTGACCCCATATCAGTACACTCAGCCTAATCTAGAATTATGTTCATTTTGTAAGTATTCCCCAACCACACAATACACTCTCAAATATATTTTCCAGGCTTTTGCTTAAATGAAATGACAAAATTATTATGTTCATTGGTGTTGTGGTACAACTTCTCATACTTTTTGTCTTCCCTCTATTAGCCTGCTTAGCATTAAGCATTGATTCGGTCTGGAGGTAATATCTGATTGGAACTGAAAGACATCAATATTGTCTTGACTGTTATCTTTTCATTAAATGTAACTGCAGGTTAGGAAACAATGTAGGACTATTTCCCTCAGTCATGGTGAAGAGGGTAATAATGCAGAAGATGGGACATGGTGATATATCTTCTGCAATGAATGAAAAGAATACGTTGATATATAAGATCAACCTTTCAGATTTTTAGTGCCAAAAGTCCTTGGGCTCATTGGGAGTTCTACAAAACCAGTTAATTCCTCTTAAGTGCTGAGACTTCTCTCTAGCACAATAGTTCTCAATCTGTGAGATACAACAGCTTTGTGGTTAAATGACCCTTTCATAGAGGTTGCCTTACACCATCTGGAAACACAGATATTTACATTGCAATTCATAAAAGTAGCAAAAATACAGTTATAAAGTAACAATGAAAATGATTTTCTTGGGATCACCACAAGTTTAATATACCACACTTTATTAAAGGGCCACAGCATTAAAAGATTTGAGTACTACTTATTTTAGTCATTGTATCATAATTTAGTTTAAATGGATCTTGATAATCTCTATTTTCTACAAATACCACACAATTCTGTTACAATGAATGTGTTATGTGAGCTGGACTGATTAAACAAGAAGTACAAATCACATTACCTAGGAGACAGCTCTTGGCCTATTATTGGAAGTTAGTGGAAGCTGAACATTTGACAGTGGACCACCAAGTTACCATATGTGACTTGAGTTATCTGACCCAACAAACAATAAAACAGGACATGCATAGCAATAAGTCATTATCAAAAGAGACTGTTATATGAGCTGACCCAAACAATTATTGAGGACACAAAGAAGTTACTGGAAATTGCCTATGAACTCTGCAACTACTACAAAGCTTGCACATATGGTTTCATAGGCTGTGCCCTAGGAATAATGGACTGCAGAAAATAAGATATGGGACTATTTTACTCATGGTACTGCTTAATAAACTTTCAAAGTTAACAGCTGGAGCATTCTAATTCCTTTTTTGGAAACCCTGAAAGACACTTTGAAGGGTAGTTTTCACAATAGTTAGAACTTTTGGTGACACACATGGTCATACATCATATTTGGAAGGAGAAAGGGCCAGATATACTATCAGTTACTTTTTTATGTGCTGTAGTCAGTGTTTGGTCTGAATGGACAGGGATTTAGAGGAAAAAATGTGAGAAAAGCATTTGGAAAAACATGTTGGGTAGAATCTCTCCAAATGAGAAAACTATGTAAAAAATTCTTATTTCTAATGTAACTGTTCATCAAAAGGTGAATTCAACAGAGGGGGTGTTCAATAGTAAAGTAGATAGGAAGACCAGTTCTGTTCTATTGATAATCAGCTTCTCTTCCTAGTTATTTCTGTCATTTCCCTATAGGTCCATGATCAAAGTAACCATTATGGCTGAGATGTATGTTATGTAGGAGCTCCACACAATATACTTCCACTATTAAGGCTGATCTGGCTATAGTCAGAATCTGCAAGCCACAGAAAACAATACAATGAGATTAGACAGCAATATTTTTTTTAGCTATTTTCACTTACAAGTTGTTTTAAGAATTATTAGCACCTTGCTATATTTTCTCTAATGAGCCCGGTCTTGTCTTCTACTGTTCATAAGTGATACCAATCAAAAAGTGATTTAAACTTCAGACAGATAGCCTATGGAACGAGCATCATCTCTTAGGAGATAATCACTGAGCCACAGTGATTGCTTCTGGAGGTCAAACCACACAAATCATTCCCATTATTCTGGCATATATGTATTACAGATACTTTCTGTTTCAGGAAGTTGAGATATAATTATTTCTATTGTTTTGTCATCTTAGCTGTATTATTTTTCACTGGTAATTAGGTGAAGAAAAATTCTGTTGAATCAAGTTTTAAAATATCACTTCTGAGCTATCTTGATAGCTTGCTCAGATTGCTTTTGAAAAATTGGTGCTTGTTCTCACACTTATGACTAAGAAATTTGTTTCTAGGAGATGCTTAGAAAATACTGATTGTTGAACTCTAGCAATATTTTTGTTGAGTTTTAACTTCAAGTGTTTCCTGAAGATATAAACAAGTATCTAACAAAGACTATGATTAGGAAAAGCACAACCAACATTTTCTACAAATAAAAAAAAATCTATAGAAGCCGCATTCAATTATTATTGTATTTTCTGTATTATATACAATTAGTAATTTGTTTCTTAGAATATCTTTAGTGAGAAAAATTATTAAACAATAAAGTAAAAATATTCTTCTTTGTTAAGTTAAAATTTGATGAAAATTTGATTTGAAAAAATTCACAACAACATTAATAAGTATCTTATGAGAAACACCCAAGCCCACATTAAAGAGTAGTAACCCATGTATTCCTGCGATTTTCCAGGTCATCATAAGCCTTAATTCACATGAATCATGTTAAAATCATAAGTTTTCAACTGAGTAGAATGCTTCTGAAGTAGATATCTGAGAACTTAAATTTCAGTGCTTGCTGCCTATTAACTTTTCCAGGACCTTAGTTCTAAATCTTTTCAAAATGTTAAATTGTGAAACCATATTAAACTGTAGAATAAAGGCTATTTTCCTCTATATCATAACTAATTCACAGAGAGATGTTCATATGCTACATGTACTAAGGCTTACATATAAAAGGAAAATTTCAATTGCACTAGAGTTGCAACATAATAACTGAAGTGAAATATTATTCCCTTGAAAAAACAAATATATTTTTTCAAAATATTTAACATTTAAAACTGAAATTCTAGGTTAATAGTTAATTTAAAAAGCATGTGTCTTCAGTATTATATTTTATTAATGAACTACTTTTCATAGGTATTACGAGAAATATATTCAAAAGCATATGTATGACAAAACATATATGCTGCTATTTATATGGCATCTATAAAATTCTTTAGCATTTTTTTTTAATTTTAGGAGATAAGAATTTCTGAAATAGTGCCAAAATACAAATTCAGCAAGTCTTATACAATAGTATTTCAATTAAAGTTCTTTTCAATGAAGAATATAAAAATTAATCAACAAGATAAATTTTCATATTAGTTTTACAACAGGAAAAGTTACACAATCAGTAAGCAAGGGCAGACATTGGAATCCACAGGTTAGGTTCCAATTTGCTTTGATGTTTGCTTCCTACTGGGTTCCTGTTGCTCCCGTGTTTGAGAGATTGGCAAAAGTCCTTGTGCTTTCTTTTATTTAATACTCAGTGGTGTGCAGTTTTGTCCTAGATAGAGTTTCCCTATGGCATGTTGGTCTTTGTTAATTCCCAGTTGGATAGGTAGTACACATGACGCTTTTCTTGAAAAATCTCCAGACATTTCATACTGTGAAAAACACAGCAGCTTGACTCCAGTCCTAGTGAGCCACTTTGACATTTGCAGTGATTGAACACTGCTCCACACTGGACATCTGGCAGCAGTAGGAATTCCAACTCGTTTTCTCAATTGTTTCCAAAAGAAGAATGTTCCTTTTCCTTCTGCATCTCTCCATTACTCTGAGTTTCATTCTCCTTTCCCTGTAACCTGAGGATGCGGTCAGATAGCGGTCGGGGACTGACTGAGGCATGAGAGGACTTGAATTCAAGTTCTAATTTCTTATTCATTTACCTAAGAAGCATGGTCTTTATGGATTACTGTCTAAGTCAACCCCTATAAATTATCACTAGTGCATTTAATCACTAAATAATATATGCATTAATTTTATTTACGTTATTAATTTTATTTAAGAGAATTATCTGTCCTGCTTCTTTGTGACTCACATAGCTCTACAAAAGAGAAAATGTTTGTTGAAATGCATACATTTGTCAATTTTCCTGAATGAAGCCCCCTTGAAGATTATGAGAATATTTGAAAAAATATACTTTATGAAAACTTTTAGCTAATTAAAGAAAATATTTTATAGGTAATTCCAAAATCCAGGTACTAGCACAAATATAGTAAGTTGTGTTATGTCTTAGAACATTTAAAATATTGATTAGAGGTAGGTCTTGAAATAAGATAAGTAAGTGACTGGAAATCAAGTTGGTATTTCATCCAGGTGATAAGGGAAGAACAAAAATCAAGAAACATATAAAGCCCCAGTGTGCTTGAAAAAGTTCAGGTTTGGTGATAATAGAATAACCATTTTTAAAATATTTTTAAATTCAAGAACCTCTGTATTTGTTTCAGTGGATTTTGTGGTTTTATTATAAGTTATTCCCTGTATGTTGATTAAATTTCATGTTTGGTGTGGAAGAAAATCTAGGAAAGAGGACCAAAAACAAAAATGAGACAATGATAGCCTTTCAAAGTGACTCAGAAAGCACGTTAGGCATGTTCCACATATTTCTGCTGGAAAATTGATAGAAAAGTAAATCTTTGTGTTTAGTAAAATAAGTCAGCCACAGGAACATAAATATTTAATATGTAACTTGTATTAAAATTATAATATGTATTATGTATTTATGTTATTCCTTGCTAAATAAACATATTTCGGCTTGTGATGGTAGGTTTTAGATTTTTCCATCTTTCCTCTTCTAATAATGGCACTAATATCCCATGAGAACACAACTCCAGGATCTTAAACTTAGTTGTTTCCAAATGTCTCCCTTTCAAAAACCATCATATTCTGCTTTAGCATTAATATATTCAAATATACCATTAACATAAAAAGGATGTGATAAGCAGTATATTAAATGTGGTAGTTTACAGGGCCATAAAAGTACAATATATTTATGTATCAATTGTCATACCAATTTGTGATCATTCTCATCCACTATACCTAACAATCTGGCAAGAACTTCCCATCACTATAGTGTTATCATGAGTGTTACAGAAATGAGTTTCTGATAGGATATAAGGTCCAGTTGACAGGAGAGAACTTGTACCTGCTATTGTAAACTTATCCATAATTCCATGGAGGAATAGCAAAGGGGGTCATACACTTTAATGGAGAACCTACTTTGGGTATTTTTTTTCTAAATGCACATACCATCAAATCGCATTCTAAATGTAGATGAGTGGTTGATTAGTGTAAGTTCCATTCCTCATGGAAGAAATTTCAATGTAAGGTAGGCAACACAGAACCACTTAAAGTGCAGAAAATAAGTTGTTGTAGATTGCTCAGTTCCAAAATGGACATCTACAGTACCCGCTCCTCTTAGGCTTCAGATGAGTAAGCAGTAACATTGTTATTGCAGTAATCAAAAGTGGGCTGCTGCTAAGTGTGGATTTTAGATATGAGAGAACGGTTGTATTTAGGAACTCAACATGAATCTAGAAATCTGAACAAGATCTGAACAATATCAAGTTAGTCAAGAATCCGCATGAATAGAAGAGACTTCTATGGTCCCAACACAAGCTGAATGCTGCTGTCCACTGGCAGTTAGAAGGATACAGCTAATCAGCTTCCTACAGGGATGTCTACTCTACTAGGTTGTTACCACTGCAGTAGACATCAATTTAGATGATATAGGAAAATACAGATAATAATGAAGGCTTTAAATCAGATGGCTCTATTACTAATAACATATCTCCGTTACTGTTAATTCTATTCTTTAAGAAAACCAATCATGACCTGTCCATTGATGAGAGTGATGTGTTGACCTATCCCAATATTATTGTGTAAGGTTTAAAGTGTATTTTTTAAAATAATTTTATTATATTCCAGACCTTCCCAACCTCCCAGTTGTCTGTCCCAGGTTCCTCATCCCATTACTCCTATCCCTTGCTTCCAAAAGTGTGTTCCCCTTCACCATGTACTCCCCTTCACTGAAGACTTCAAGTCTGTTAAAGATTAAGTGCATTGTTTCCCACTGAGGCAAGATCAGGCAGTACTCTGGTATATATATATATATATATATATATATATATATATATATATATATGTATATGTATGCAGGCCTTGGACCAACACATGTATGCCAACTGTTTTGTGGCTTAGTCTCTGGGACCTCGCAGGGGTTTCAGTTAGTTGGGACTGTTGTTCTTCTTATGGAGGTGTCCTACCCCCCAGCTTTTCCAATCCTTCCCCTAATACAACTATTGGGGGTCCTGGACTTCAGTTCAATGGTTGTGTACATCTGTCTCATCTAGCTGTTGATAGGGCCTCTCAGGGGACAGCCATGCTAGGCTCCTGTCTGTAAGTACATAGTACCATCAGTAATAGTGTCAGGATATGGTGCTTGTACCATGAGATGGATCCCCAGTTGGGCAGGTCAATGGCTTGCCATTCCTTTAGTCTCTTCTCCCATTTTGTCCTTGTAGTTCTTTTAGACAGGAACAATCCTGGGTCAGAAATGTTGACTGTTGGATTTAACTCTGTTCCTCCAGTTGAGGAACTATCTACTGGAGGCAGACTATTCAAGTTCCCTCTCCCCACTGTTGGGATTTTTGGCTAAGGTTTTTTTCCAATTCAGTTTTGAAAGTCTCTCACCTCCCAGGGCTCTGGTATTTTCTACAAGGTCACTTTAGCGCTAGAACAGAAAGAAGCAAACATAACCAAGAGGAGTAGATGGCGGGAAATATTCAAACTCATGGCTGAAATCAATGTGTGTTTTTCAATTTAGCAAAGTTTCTTTTAAGTACATGGGTACCCTTGTATTTGTCACATAGATGTTTAGAATTGAGACTTTATCTTGCTTGACATTTTCCTTTGATCAGTGTAAAGTGTTCTACATTTCCCCTGATTAATTTTGATAGAAAATCTAATTTATTGAATATTAGAATGGCTACTCCAGCTTGTGTCTTAGGGCTGTTCACTCGGAAAACTTTTCTCCACCCCTTTAATAATATAAAGTGTCTGCCCTTGATGCTGAAGTATGTTTCTTATATGCAGCAGAATGATTAATCCTGTTTACACATCTAGTCTGTTAGCCTGTTTAAGTGCGAAATTGAGTCTATTTGTGTTCAGAGATTTTAATGACCTATGTCTTTTAGTTTCTGTAATTTTTTCTTGGAGGTAGTAATATGTGTGTATGATTCTCTCTTGGAGGTCTTATTGTGAGGTGGTTAATTTCTTGTTTTCTTGGGTATAGTTTGTAACTTTCCTTGTGTTGTAGTTTTTCTTCTAGTGTACTCTGTAGGGCTGGGTTAGTAGAAAGTCATTTAACTTTTTCATGGAATATCTTGAGAGCTTTGAAGAACACATGCTCCACTATGTTCATAGAAGCATTATTTGTAAATAGCCAGAAACAGAAAGCAGCCTAGATGTCCCTCAACTGTAGAATGAATATAAAGAGTGTGGTTCATTTACAAAATAGACACCTATTTGGCTATTAAAATCAAGGAAATCATGAATTTTGCAGGCAAATGGATGGAACTTGAAAATATCATCCTGAGGATGATATTCATCATATATCCTCAATGATAAGTGGATATCAGTCAAAATGTATAAAATACCCAGGATACAACCCACAGAGCATAAGAAATTTAACAGGAAGGAACGCCCAAGTGAGGATACTCCAATCCCCTTGAGAAGGGGGAACAAAATAATCGTGGGAGACATAGAGAAGGAGAGATTTGATGGTAGAAGGGAGGTGGAGGTAGGGAGAAAAAGGAGCAGAAGCAGGGATGGGGGGAAACAGGAGAGAAGCCTTAAGGCCAGTAAAATGAATGGAATTATGTAGGAAGCTGTCATAGCATGGAGGAATATTATAGAAATTCCCAGAGCCCCACGATGAAGGAGCATCTCAGGACTCTCTGTGGGTGACCTTAGCCAACATGCCCAACGGTGGGGACATGGAACCTGAAAAGACCAGCATCAGTAGTTAGAAAAGGCCCCCAAATGGACGGATGGGTATGTCAACCCACCTTTGTGACCTAAAATTGCTTTGGTCTAAAAGAAATGCAGGGACAAAAATGTGCCTAAAGCTGAAGAGACTTGTTACCACAGGGAAGGGGGATAAAGGGTTGCTGCGTGTAATTATTAAAAACAATCTATGATAAAGCCGACTATGCTCTAATAACACTCTCCTCTCTCCCGTTGCAGGGGTATTCACTAAGAAGTGAAGGGAAGGGGTTATAGGTTAAGAACTCTGGGAGCTGGACCAGGACTGGAGGAACATTCTGGGATGTCAGTAAATAAAATAATTAACTGAAGAAATAAAGCCTACTCAACAGAGTTGATGAATAAAAATATTATCCTCAAAATGGAGAAATTTCAGTGAAATGACAGTAATAAATGACATAGAGTTGTTTTAAATCCTTTCATTTCTTATCTTCTGTAGTCAACTTCAGACTATCTTGTGTGGATCATGCACATATTTCAATAGTTTGTCTTCACTTAGCCTATTGTGGAGAAGAGGGTGTTCAATGTGCATACTTAATTAGCAGACAGAACTGATATGACTGTTAATAATTGACGAGACTGGAACAATTCATGTTAACCTACAGCCAGACTATTCGACAGTGCCACCTCCAATTTTGAGATGAGTCACCAACATAAGTTACAACCAGGGATAAATGAGATCAAAGTAGTTCCTGTTGATTAAATACAGCCAGGTTTCCTTTAATTATATTCTCTGACTCCATTCTAAAACTTCATCGGCTGTTAAACTCTAGCAATCAAAGTTTTAATGTGAACACATTATTCATTTTAACAACCATAGATGTGCATTCTTCTTGAATTTAGAAAATGTTCCCTCTCACCCCTTTGCAATAAAGAAATTTTAGACAATGAGGTTAAAAAAAAAAGAATCTCTTTCAAACTTCATTTTCTGACTGTGATAATTAATGAAAAATATATTTTACTTTAGGGCAAATAATGTTCAAGTTATTATTTTGATTGTATCAGATTCTTTTACCTCTTCCAATTTCTTAATGTTTGCTTTGCACACAGCACTTCCACAAGAAGTCATTTGCCTTCATGAATTTTATTCATTTTTTAAAAAATCTCAATATATGGAAAATCAAAGTTAATAATTCAAGTGTTGACTATACTTGTGAAGGTTTAAGTACCATGAAAACTCACAGTTCTTCATCTTGAGAATAAATTAATTCTGAGAGTTCATATATCTTAAAAGAATACTTTTTTCAAGACAGAAATACTTTATTTAATGTGATAGGAAAGGGAATAGAGTAAATGGCATTCTATTTGACCACAGAATCAAGGAAAGTTAGATGTTTGTCAACTGTATTAACCACTTTTAGTTCATAAATTCAGGATTTTTAAAAAATATTTTATTAGATATATTTCTTTACTTACATTTCAAACGTTATTCCCCTTCCTGATTTCCTGTCCATAAGCCCCCACTCCCGCCTTTCCCCCTCCCCCTCCCCATATGCATATTCCCCCATACATCCCCCTTATTGCCCCCCCTCCATATTCCCCTGCACTGGGGGTCCAACCTTGGCAGGACAAAGGGCTTCTCCTTCTACTGGTGTCCCCACAAGGCTATTCTCTGCTACATATGCAGTTGGAGCCCTGGGTCAGTCCATGTATAGTCTTTTGGTAGTGGTTTAAGAATGCTTTGTAATATTCTAATTGTACTTTATGTACTAGGCAAACAGGAAATTTTATGATCCCCAAATTGAGAGAATGAGAATGGTTCATTTGTTCAGTAGTAATGTCAACCTTATCAGATAAAACTTAAAGAAAATTAAAAGGTTCCATTATTAATCTGAGTTTAAGTAACTAAATATGTTTTATATTCAATTTAACTATTTATCACTAGGCATTAAAATATGTATTTCAAGAGACTATAGAGAAACGTTATCTTTATTCTCATTTTCTTTACATGTACACTTTTTTATCTGGCCAATGACAAATGTAACACATTGGAAAACACAGGCTGACAATACATTCAGATAATTTGAACACTCTGATAGATTCTTATATTAATTGGTTGATTCCATAATTGTCCATGTCCAAACTGCAAATTTTTCTTGTTCTTTGTCTTTTAATGAAAATCTGGGCAAATTGCAAGTTAAAAATTTGAACAAGGTATCTTGACTAGTCATAAAATCTGTATATTGACAGGGATGAGAGTACCACATGGATGCTAAATTGCACAATGGAAGGAATGTGGGTGATAGTGATGCTAGCCTTGAAAACCATAAGTTTAGTGACAACGTTCCCATCTCCCTGAAGTAATTTCATGTATAATATAGAGACTGAAAATTGGAAGAAATAATTACAGAACCTAAGAAGTGATCAGGCCGTCTGTTTGACTCTTGCAATAAGTCTGTGGAAAAACACCTTGAAAAAGCCAGGAATGGTCTCCCAAACATTAACACACTTGGGAGTTTGAGAAAACCAGAAATTTTTAGTTCTAGAAAACATAGTTTGTAAGACTTCCAAGGTACGCAAGGCAACCTAGAAAGTCCCTATCTTAAGAACAACAAGAAACAAAACAAAACCAGTATTTAAAACAAGACAAAACAACATTCAAATATTTTAAAAGCACACAAAAATCAAATCAACTTGATGGGAAGAACTTATGTAGAAAAAAAACTATCTGGACTCTCTGTTCAATGGTAAGGTGTGTCATTTCAAGGAGATCATAGATTATGTTGAGTATGCAATCAGGAAATAAACAGCAGTGAATGCTAGTATTTATCTTTTCCATTTTAATTTGCTCAAGTAATTATATGAATATTCTTACTTAGATTACATATATAATATGTTTCTTATCATACACACCAAGGAACTTACTCAGAAACAGATGCATGTATTCATTAACTTGTGAGATTGCTATAGATATAAAAAGAAAATTCTTGAATTATTTGTTGAGGACAATGGCCTCACAGCATTCCATTCATGTAAAAGGGGGAAGCAAGAATTGCAGAGCTCAAATAGACTATATGACACTAAAAGCATGATGTAGAGTTATTTAAACTCCCTTGCTGCCATTGGAGATGGAGAAAAAATGGCATTAGTAATGTGAGTGACCTCTACCATATGAAAGAGGCAGAAAATGCATTGGTTCATGAGATTCAGAAAGGAATTTAATCCTTCCGACATTTTAATTTTTGCTTATAAGAAAAAATTTGTTCTTATGAACTTAAAAACGGTAAGACAGTAAATTTACAAACCACAAGACTCACAGCAATTTTTATCAGTAGCAATTGGAAGGTAATGCACTTCCCAGTGGAAGATATTATGAGGATTAAATTTTATCAACTCATGGTGTGGTCTCAAGAAACACTATTATTTTGTTTTATATTGCGCAGTTTACAAAGGGGACTGAAGGACAGCATTGATGGAAGAAAACTGTGAAGAGATACATCTTTACCACTTACTTAATCTAAGCATAAATGCCTTTCATTTTATGGAAGATTCCTTGAAAGAACTCAGGGAAATTAACAGCAATAACTGTTGTGCTGTTCCTGTTGCTGTAGTAGCTGTATTGTTTTGTGGTTAGCATAAGCATAAGGTACACAGTGATGCCTGGTTTTAAGGTATAGGGATGTTTTCCTGCATGCTGGATACTCATCACATCACATCACTTACTCTTTCTCTCCTTCTGCCACTAACACATTATCAACTCTATGTTTCCCTCTCTTACCCATGGAGTTCAATCACAGGTTAGAAGTTTCAATTGTTTTATAGCTTCAAGACACATTTAGGCTCTTTTGAGTTGACCAAGAGAAATCTAACTGGACAGGATGAAATAACAAACAACTGTGCCTCTTGGAAAGTGTACAATTATGTGTTACTGGCTAGAAATGTATTCTCAAATTCCAAGCAAGAAACTGCCACAGGGTCATAACTTCTGGGAGAACTGAAAACATGCTGAACAACTGAGATGTTCTTAGGAGTTATAGAAACACACACACACACACACACACACACACACACACACACACACACACACACACATCCTAATGTTCATGTCTCCATATCCAACATCTGTTTCTTATAACCTTCCCCCATTGTATCTAGATTCAATGAGAAAATTAAATTTATTTAAATAGATCAAAATGAGCTATATAGACTACTATGGCTTATTTTATCTCTCATAGTGTGATTTGGATTGTTAATTAGTTCATATAGATTTAAATGTGACAAATGTTTCAGAGACCTAAGGTTTTTCAGAAGATAAAATTTACAATTATGATTTGAATGAATTTGGGGAACTTGTGACAGCCTGGAGGTAGCATTGACTTCAGATCCTGAAATGTAAAATGGAGTCAATGTTTAATGAGAAAATAAGTTAATAGTATACATTTATATGTTTAATATATTACACAAATAATTCAAAGTAAGTTTATCTGAAGATACATAAATTTAATCGGTCTTTTTATGCTTTGTTTTTTGTTGGTGGTTTAATTTTGTTTTCTATTTTCTCTTTCACACTGACACATACTTTAAACAGCTTTCTTAATGAAGAAATGTGTAGATATTTGGCATATTGTCTTAGTTTCTTTTCAATTCAACCACACATATTAAAGTAATTAAAGTCAGCTATACCAGATGTGACCTGTCTACCTTTCAGTAGTTCTAACTTAGGAGACCACATAACAGAGGAAAATTATTACAAGTTTTGGTGATGTAAGATTTCTGTTGAGAGAAGCAAGCTTTGGAAGACAGAAGAAAAACTATGAAGAACTCATTATGAAAAATTCACCTTTGGTGGTGGTAAGGTGATATACATTTTCTGATATTGGCGAGCTCCTTTGAAATCATTAAGCAACTTTAGGCAGATATGTCAATTACATAGAAACTAAAAATAAAATCAAACAAACCTTAATTTTGTCTTTTGTTTTAAATGACATTTGAAGAATAGCTCATATAGAGTTATTGTGTTTGACAAAGTACTTTGTCACATGGTAGAACTTAGCTATGTTTTTAGCATATCCAAATGTCTCTATGTTCCTGTGCTTGTGTTTTCCATCCAACTCTCCATGCATCAGATAAACTCAGCGTCATTGTAGTAACTGTAATTGTGTGTTTGTGTGTGTATGTGTGGGTGCATGCCTGTGTGTGCACAAGTGTGCATTTGCAAATATTTGCTAGTTTCTCCAGAGACCAACGGAATTGGAGTCTCCTTTGAATTGTAAGTGGTTGTAAATGACCAGATATGGGAGCTGATGACCTGGGTTCTCTGAAACATCAGGGAGGATTCTTAAGTGCTAAGCAATCTTTTCAGCCCCTTAGTTATATTGCATATAATTTACA